>NC_057797.1:524785099-524995234 GCF_018294505.1 Triticum aestivum
TCTCCGTCGTATCTACTTTTCCAAACACTTTTGCCCTTGTTTTGGACTCTAACTTGCATGATTTGAATAGAACTAACCCGGACTGACGCTGTTTTCATCAGAATTGCTATGGTGTTATTTATGTGCAGAAACAAAAGTTCTCGGAATGACCTGAAACTTCACGGAACACCTATTCGGAAAATATAAAAAATCCTTGCAAAAGATGAAGACCGGGGGGCCCACCACCTGTCCACGAGGGTGGGGGGCGCGCCTGCCCCCCTAGGGCGTGCCCCCTACCTCGTGGGCCCCCTAGAGATCCTCCGACCTCAACCCCAACTCTATATATTTGGTTTCGGGGAGAAAAAAACCAGGGAGAAGAAATCATCACGTTTTATGATACGGAGCCGCTGCCAAGCCCTAAGACCTCTCGGGAGGGCCGACCTGGAGTCCGTTCGGGGCTCCGGAGAGGGGAATCCATCGCCATCGTCATCATCAACAATCCTCCATCAGCAAATTCATGATGCTCACCGCCGTGCGTGAGTAATTCCATTGTAGGCTTGCTGGACGGTGATGGGTTGGATGAGATCTATCATGTAATCGAGTTAGTTTTGTTAGGGTTTGATCCCTAGTATCCACTATGTTCTGAGATTGATGTTGCTATGACTTTGGTATGCTTAATGCTTGTCACTAGGGCCCGAGTGCCATGATTCCAGATCTGAACCTATTATGTTTTCATTAATATATGAGAATTCTTGATCATATATTGCAAGTTTATAGTCACCTATTATGTGCTATGATCCGTTAACCCCGAAGTGACAATAATCGGGATACTTACCGGTGATGACCATAGTTTGAGGAGTTCATGTATTCACTATGTGCTAATGCTTTGTTCCGGTACTCTATTAAAAGGAGGCTTTAATATCCCTTAGTTTCCATTAGGACCCTGCTGCCACGGGAGGGTAGGACAAAATATGTCATGCAAGTTCTTTTCCATAAGCACGTATGACTATATTCGGAATACATGCCTACATTACATCAATGAATTGGAGCTAGTTCTGTGTCACCCTAGGTTATGACTGTTACATGATGAACCGCATACGGCATAATTCTTCATCACTGATCCATTGCCTACGAGCTTTCCATATATTGTTCTTCGCTTATTTACTTTTCTGTTGCTATTGCTATCATCACTACAAAATACCAAAAACATTACTTTTGCTACTGTTACTTTTTGCTACTATTACCACTACTATCATATTACTTTGCTACTAAACACTCTGCTGCAGATACTAAGTTTCCAGGTGTGGTTGAATTGACAACTCAGCTGCTAATACTTGAGAATATTCTTTGGCTCCCCTTGTGTCGAATCAATAAATTTGGGTTGAATACTCTACCCTCAAAAACTGTTGCAATCCCCTATACTTGTGGGTTATCAAGACTATTTTCTGGCGCCGTTGCCAGGGAGCATAGCTCTATTCTTTGAGTCACTTGGGATTTATATCTACTTAACATTATGAAGAACTTGAGAGATCCAAGAACCAAGATTTATCCCTCAACTACGAGGGGAGGTAAGGAACTGCCATCTAGCTCTGCACTTGATTCACCTTCTATTTTGAGTAAGCTTGCGACACCTAAACCTGCTTCTGCTATTCGTTCTGATATGTCGCATGTTATTGATGATGCCACTTCTGCTATGCATGATACTTATGATGAAACTACTTCTATGCTTGATACTACTGTGCCACTTGGTGAATTTCTTGATGAACAACTTGCAAGGGTTAGAGAGGATGAAAATATTGAATCTGATAATACTGATGAAAGTGATGATGAAGACTTGTCTGTTATTCCTAAGGGTTATGTTTTTGATAAATAAGCTTCTTTAGCTATTTTAGCTTGCAAAGATAGATACGAACTCAAGAGGTTATTAGCTAAATGGAAGCAACAATCTCTAAATGCTAGAATGAAACATGACCCTGCTTTTGCTACTTCACCTATCTGTGTTACTGATAAGGATTATGAATTCTCTGTTGATCCTGATATAATTACTTTGGTTGAATCTGATCCTTTTCATGGCTATGAATCTGAAACTGTTGTGGCACATCTTACTAAATTAAATGATATAGCTACCCTGTTCACTAATGATGAGAGAACTCGTTACTTTTATATCCTTAAAATATTTTCGTTCTCATTGAAGGGTGATGCTAAGATATGGTTTAATTCTCTTGATCCTGGTTGTGTGCGTAATCCCCGGGATATGATTTATTACTTCTCTGCTAAATATTTCCCTACTCATAAGAAACAAGCTGCTTTGAGGGATATATATAATTTTGTGCAAATTGAAGAAGAGAGTCTCCCACAAGCTTGGGGGAGGCTTCTCAAATCACTTAATGCTTTGCCTGATCATCCTCTTAAGAAAAATGAAATACTTGATATCTTTTATAATGGACTAACCGATGCCTCCAGAGATTACCTGGATAGTTGTGCTGGTTCTGTTTTCAGGGAAAGAATGCCGGATGAAGCTGAAATTCTATTGAATAATATGCTGACAAATGAAAATAATTGGACACTTCCTGAACCAGCTCCTGAGCCTATTCCTAAACCAACTCCGAAGAAGAGAGGTATTCTATTTCTCAGTCCTGAAGATATGCAAGAGGCAAAGAAATCTATGAAAGAAAAAGGTATTAAAGCTGAAGATGTTAAGAATTTACCTCCTATTGAAGAAATACATGGTCTTAATTTACCGCCTGTTAAAGAAACATATGATCTTAATCCATTACCTATTGAAGAAACTCGTGGTCTTGATAACCCGACACAAGTAGTAAAGGTAAATTCTCTCTATAGATATGATAAAGCTGAAATCCTATTTCATAAATTTGCTAGCCCATGCTTAGATGAGTTTGATAAATTTATGGCTAAGCAAGAAGACTTTAATGCTTATTTTGGTAGACAATTGAAATACAATTCAAATATGCTTGAACACTTGGGTGATTATATGGCTAATGTTAAAGGTGAACTTAAACTTATTAGTAAACATGCTTCTATGGTTACCACTCAAGTAGAACAAGTACTTAAAGCTCAAAATGATTTGCTCAGTGAATTGAATAGTAAGAATAATGATAATGCTGTTAGAGTGGCTACTAGAACTGGTAGAATGACTCAGGAACCTTTGTATCCTGAAGGCCACCCTAAGAGAATTGAGCAAGATTCTCAGAGAAATAATTTAGATGCACCTAGTCCTTCTAATAGGAAGAAAAAGAAAAATGATAGGACTTTGCATGCTTCTAGTGAACCTATTGCTGAAACACCTGAGAATCCAAAGGATTTTTCTATTTCTGATGCTGAAACACAATCTGGTAATGAACCTAAAACTAGTGATAATGTTAATGATAATGTTCACGTTGATACTCAACCTAGCAATGATAATGATATAGAAATTGAACCTGCTGTTGATCTTGATAACCCACAATCAAAGAATCAACGTTATGATAAGAAAGACTTTGTTGCTAGGAAACATGGTAAATAAAGAGAACCATGGGTTCAGAAACCCATGCCTTTTCCTCCCAAACCATCCAAGAAAAAGGATGATGAGGATTTTGAGCGCTTTGCTGAAATGATTAGACCTATCTTTTTGCGTATGCGATTAACTGATATGCTTAAAATGAATCCTTATGCTAAGTATATGAAAGATATTGTTACTAATAAAAGAAAGATACCGGAAGCTGAAATTTCTACCATGCTTGCTAATTATACTTTTGAGGGTGGAATACCAAAGAAACTTGGAGGTCCAGTAGTACCCACTATACCATGCTCTATTAAAAGAAACTATGTTAAAATTGCTTTATGTGATCTTGGAGCCGGTGTTAGTGTTATGCCTCTCTCTTTATATCGTAGACTTGATTTGAATAAGTTGACACCTACTGAAATATCTTTGCAAATGGCTGATAAATCAACTGCTATATATGTCGGTATTTGTGAGGATGTGCCTGTTGTAGTTGCAAACGTTACTATTTTAACAGACTTTGTTATTCTTGATATTCCCGAGGACGATAGTATGACTATTATTCTTGGAAGACCCTTTTTGAATACTGCAGGGGTTGTTATTGATTGCACTAAAGGCAATGTCACTTTCCATGTTAATGGTAATGAGCATATGGTACACTTTCCGAGGAAACAACCTCAAGTCCACAGTATCAATTCTATTGGAAAAATTCCATCGATTATATTTGGAGGTTTTGAATTTCCTCTTCCTACTATCAAGAAGAAATATGATATTCTTATTATTGGGGATGTGCATATCCCCGTTGAGGTAACATAGTGTTATTCGAAATTTCTCCGGTTCCATGTTATTCGGAATGAGTTCGTTAACAAGACTTGATCAACCTTATTAGTGGATTCCTTTTGATGAGCATGAGATGGATGAAACTAGAAGGCACAACCTTCTGTACCCTACTCTTACTTTCTGTTATTTATATTAAATAAAATAAAAATAGTATTTTCTGTTATCTGAATTATCCGTGCAATATAAAAATTCCCCCAAAATAAAAGTTCTCCAAATGCCCTGAAATTTAAATATGATTTTTTCTGGAATATTTGAGAATATTTGGCACTGAGAACACAGCAGGAGGAGCTGGCACCTGGCCACGAGGGTCAGGGGAGCGCCCTACCCCCTAGGCATGCCCCCTGCCTCGTGGGCCCACGGTGGCCCTCCTCCACTCATCCTTTCACCCACACACTCCTTCCTCCCACAAACACGAATATCCAGCTCAAGCACGAGTTCTAGCTCATTTAGCTGCCATTTTCGATCTCCTTGCTCAAAGCACCTCTCACAAAACTGCTTGGGGAGATTGTTCCTTGGTATGTGACTCCTCTATTGGTCCAATTAGTTTTTTTTTCTAGTGCTTTATTCATTGCAAATTTGTGCTGCCTAGGTGACCATGTTCTTGAGCTTGCATGTCAAATTTAAATGGTTCCAAGTAGTTTTGATGCATGATATAGGCTCTAGGAACTTGTATGACTAGTTGCTATCAATATTATTGAGTTTGGTTCACTTCTATCTTGAAGTTACTAAAAATTTCAGAATTTTTCAGAAAATGATAAAGAGATTTTTGAGGGGCTCATCGAGCCAAAGCTCAAGGGAAAAGCAAAATGAAGAGGCACAAAAGCCCAAATATAATTTGCCTCGCACCGCGGAGGTTAGGCCGTGTGAATGGCCCTCCGATGAATTCTTGAGAGCAACCGGGATTTATGAGGATTTTTATGAATTGGCTAAGAATGCAGGCCTCACCGACTTCCTCCACGGCCAACGCAAACAGTATCTCTTACTCACCAATACTTTTGTGCAAAACTTCTACTATTATCCTAGGGAATCACCTCCTTCAGTAGAGTTTCATTTATATGATGTGGTTAAGAAGATGTCACTTTATGATTTTTGTGGGGTTTGTTTGATCCCTTTCGATGGCAAAATAGAGGAACCACATCGTGACGATGTGGATGGGTATATTAATACCATCACCGTAGGGGAAACGAGGAAGGTTTCCGATGCACGAATCACTAGTATAAATTTTCCTATTTTATGCTACTTTGCGATATTTGCTAGTCGTTGCTTAATTGGTCGCGGAAACTGTGGAAACCTTAGTGTTCCTGATATTATTATTTTGTTCCACGGGTTATTCTGTGATAACTCTGTGAGTATGGGCGGTATTATTGCTAAACGGTTGAGTCTGAACCGTACAGAGGGCCCCATCTTTGGGGGTATCTATGCTTCACGCCTAGCTACACATTTTAACATACCTATTAGGCATTATGAGAAGGAAGAAAAATTGTTGCCTCGTGTTTATTTAGATTATAAGAGTATGGTAGCACATGATTTCATTATAAAGAATAGGGAAGGGGAGCTTAAATACAAATTGTTCTTTGATAAACATCATCCGGAGACTATTACCTTGCCTGCTCCTTCCTTGTTTGATTTATCTGCAGGCCAGTACCTTGTCTCGCCGGAGGACATTCACGCCTACCGGAACCCTGCACCAGCCACAGAGCTAGAGTCGGAACCACAAGTTGATCCTCCACGACAGTCTAATTACCATTGGGATCCGGAGATGATTGCCAACCAGTGGCAGTCAGAGTCTTCTTCATCGCAGTACGATCCCAACTACTATTATGGATATCCGCCAGGCCAGCCGTGGCCATAGACCAACTTAGGCCAAAGGCCTAAGCTTGGGGGAGTACGTTTTTCTCACCGACATTACATTTATGTTCACACATTGCTAGATTCGGTGCTCATACTTTTTCATTGTATCATCCATGCTAGTTTATTTCCTTTTTATGCTTTCTTCTTGTGTGTTTAATAAATCTTAAGAAAAACCCAAAAAATTAGTTGTAGCTTTTAGCTAGTTTTAATTTCCATGCTTGTAGTAGTAATTAAAAAGAAAACCCAAAAAGATTTCCTGTTCTTCTTTTGCTTGTTGGGAGCTTTCCCGTGTAAATAGTTTCATTTCATTTCTTTTCTTTGGGGGTCGATAGGAGAAGACCATGATTAAATTTTTGAAGTGGCTCTTATATGCATAATTGTTGATCTGACAAAAGAGTCCATATTGCCTTGTCTTCTCCTGTTTATTGAATGCTTGCAGATTCCAGCTTAGTCCAATGCACACGCACTATTATTATTATTCACATCATTCGGTCGTGCAAGTGAAAGGCAATTATGATGACATATGATGGACTGACTGAGATGAGAAAAGCTGGTATGAACTCGACCTCTTTTGTTTTTGTAAATATGATTAGCTCATCATTCCTGATTCAGCCTATTATGAATAAACATGTTTGCAATGACAACTAGAGATCATAGTTTCATGTGCCATGCTTGATTAGCGGGGAGCTTATAATGGTTTACCTTGCGTGCCAACATGCTATTAAAATGGTTATGATGTGGTATGATAGGGTGGTATCCTCCTCTGAATGATTTAAGTGACTTGACTTGGTGCATGTTCACGCATGTAGTTGAAACAAAATCAACATAGCCTTCACGATATTTATGTTCATGGTTGATTATATCCTACTCATGCTTGCATTTGGTGTTGATTAATTTTAATGCATGTTCATGACTGTTGTCACTCTCTAGCTGGTCGCTTCCTAGTCTTTTGCTAGCCTTCACCTGTACTAAGTGGGAATACTGCTTGTGCATCCAACTCCATAAACCCCAAAGTTATTCCATATGAGTCCACCATACCTTCCTATATGCGGTATCTACCTGCCGTTCCAAGTAAATTTGTATGTGCCAAAGTCTAAACCTTCAAATAAATATCATGTTTTGTATGTGTCGGCGTTCTGGGAACGGGGGTCCCCAGACTTGCCTGCCTGCGGCCTGCGGCGTGGCTCAAAGGGGGGCCCCAGCACGGCCCATCTTCACCAACACAAACTCAAGACCCTCGCGAGGAGCCAAGCCTCGCAGGGCGGATGACATGGAGCTTCATCAGACACGACCTCGTCAGGCTGGCTCACGAGGAGGCGGAGAGATCAAGGCGGGGTACCTCACGAGGTGCCCATGACACAAGCCATGACGACTCAGGGCGCCAGGCGGGTGCCAGCCCGCGCAGCGTCCTCCTTTCCTCTTTGGTGCAAAGGGGGCAAGCGCAGCCGCAGAGTACCGAGGCATCAGGCAAAGGTTGCCATTTCGGTGCAACGAGACCAAGACCAGGAGGACTACGAGACGAAGGTCACCGTGGAGCCCAAGACAGCGTCATCACCAGAGCTTTGCGCAGGCGAAGACTACTTTTGTCAGGATAGTTGATACTTGCTGTCCCCTTCAAATTAGCCCGCCATTGTTGGCTCCCTTCCCGCTCAATATTTGGGGAGAGGACCAGGGACACTATAAATAGGACTGGCCACCCACGCAAAGGGTTCGGCTCAGTCTCCTCTAAGGGCTCGATAAGTAGAGAGGTGGTAAGCAGAAAGAGAGAGTGAGATAGAGAAAGGTGGCTGCACTCCTCCCAGCAGTTCATCGCCCCAGCCAAGAACAGACCCTCGCGAGGCTGTTCTTCCTTGTACTATTCATCATCATCCACCCGAGAGGCAATCCACCACACCACACACTGGAGTAGGGTATTACACCACAACGCTGGCCCGAACCAGTATAAACCTTGCGTCCCTTGTGTTGTTCTTTTCATAGCTTTGATCCTAGCGTGGCGGAGGGGTGCAGGAAGGTAGGAGGCGAAATCTCCACGCACACCCCAGTGTTCGAACCTCAAGGGTCTGCCAGAACCCGAAATCCGACATCTGGCGCGCCAGGTAGGGGCTGCGCCGGAATTTGTCTTCCACCGCTCCGTTCTCCTCCGACCATCACGCCCATGTCTGACGCACGTCGGGCCCGCGCGGAGCGTCGGGCCGCCCTCGCTTGCCGCGTCGCCCAGACAGCCCTTGTCGGTAGGCGTCCTCGCCGTTCCCCGTCGCCCGCCGTCAACGCTGCCACCGGCCCAGCGGGGGACGAGCAGCAAGCATCGTCTCAGCATCCATCCGTGCGCCAAGACGGCCGCACCGCGACTCCCTCACTCGCCCCGGCTGGATCTTCGTCCCGCGCGCTTCGCGCGCCCATGGAGGCTCGGGCTGCACTCATCGCGGCAAACGAGCTCCTGCACTACCGTCCCGTCGACGACGTCTACGAAGAATGGCTCGACCGCGTCGCCGAACTCGTCCGCGCCGCAGGGGGCTCCTCCGCGCCGTCCGCTCTGCTGCACTGCACCCCGCCCCACGCGGGCGACGAGGCTCCGGCGGCGCCCCGGCCGCCTCCCCCTCAAGAAGTCGCCATGGCTCCAAGACGCGTGGCCCCTGGGCGGAACCCGCTCCGTCAGGTGCCAGCGCGGCAAGAGCAGAGCTGCCAAAAAGTCCCTCGCCCGCCAGAAGCTGCCCGGGCACTCCCTGCTCCAGTACGTCGCGACCATCCTCCTGCTCCGGCGCGTGGGGACATGCAGGACCAGGCTCTCCATCACCCAAGGCCTCCCTTGGCCACAGCAGGCTGCCGCGCCTACACCACCGAACTACGCAGCGTCGTGTGGCCGGGCAAGTTCAAGCCGGACCTGCCTCCTCGCTACGACGGCACGGCCGACCCTGCAGAGTTCCTCCAGCTCTACGAGCTGGGCATCGAAGCTGCCAACAGAGACGAGAAGGTCATGGCGAACTGGTTTCCCATGGCGCTCAAGGACAGGGCCCGCACCTGGCTCCTGAACCTGGCTCCAGGCACAATCTCCTCCTGGGAAGAGATGCGCACCCGCTTCATCGCCAACTTCCAAGGTACTCGCGACCGGCCACCCGCCGTGAGCGACATGCGCCGCATCAAGCAACAACCCGGGGAGACCCTGCAGAAGTACATCCAGCGCTTCAACAACAGACGCCTCAAGATTCCCAAGGTGACTGAAGAGGCCATCATCTCAGCCTTCTCCGACGGCGTGCGCGACGTCAAGATGAAGGAGGAGCTGGCGATGCATGAAGACCTGTGCACTTCTTTGGAGCTGTTCAACTTGGCGAACAAGTGCGCCAGGGCTGAGGAAGGGCGTCTCTCCCTCCTTGAGCTGCCTGCCGCAGACCCAGAAGAGAAGAAGCTCAAGGCCAAGGAAGTGAAGCGCAAGGGGGCTGCCGTGCTCGCGGCAGAACCAGACACCAAGCGGGGCAGAGATCAGCCCGAACCTCCCAAGGGCAGCCGGTACTGCGTGTACCACGACCTCCACACCCACAACACCAGCGAATGCCAAGAACTCCGAGCCGTGCGTGAAGGAAGGATCGGCCGTTGCCCTGACCGTGGTGACCGGGGATACGACCGAGGAGGAGGAAGGAACACAGGGCGCTGGGAAGACCGTGGCCCGCGCCAGGGGTGGCGCGACCAACCTCGTGAAGATCACTGGGAAGACCCACCTCGCGAGGGAGGTTGGAGGGATCAGCCTCGCGAGGATCACCCGCAAGGCAACGCAGGCCTCCCACCGCTGCCGCTGCAGCCAAGGAGAAACGAGGACCGCCACCAGGACGAGGAGGCTGGGGGCTTCCAGAAGACGCGCGCGATCGCCTGCATCCTGGGCGGAGCTCAGGCCCCAACCTCTCAGCGCATCTTCAAGCAGTTCGTCCGCGAAGTGAATGCAGCCCACCCCAGGCTTGAAGCCACGCGCCCTCTCAGGTGGTCGGCGTGTGCCATCACCTTCAGCTCAGCAGATCAACTCAAGTGTGCGGCTACTGCCGGAGTCCTCCCGATGCTTTGTTCCCCAATCATCAGCAACGTGGTGGTCACCAAGACCCTCATCGATGGCGGGGTAGGGCTCAACGTCCTGCCCGTAGAGACGTTCGACAACCTCCAAGTGCCCTACAGCCAGCTTCAGCCAACCAAGCCCTTCTCCGGTATCACCGATGGCTCCACGGTCTCGATCGGGCAGGTCCGCCTCCCCATCACCTTCGGGGCACGCGACAACTACCGCACCGAGCTCATCGACTTCGACGTCGCTCACATCCGCCTGCTGTACAACGCCATCCTCGGGTACCCGGCGCTGGCCAAGTCCATGGTCGTGACTCACCATGGCTACAACATCCTCAAGATGCCAGGAAGCGGTGGAGTCATCACGGTGCCCTGTGAAGAGAAGGACGCAGTGTGTTCCCTGGAGCGAGCCTTTCAGGCCGCATCACTGGAGGACCCAGATCGCGGAAGCAGGAGGCTTCCCGAGGCCGCCCCCAAGAAGAAGAAGACATCGTCCGGCCTGGCCCCTCAGGAGGTAGGCCCCTCTGGGCCCGTGCCTGCCCAGGGGGAACCTCCTTCCATCGCATAGGAAAGCGCACCCGGTGCCCTCCTCAGGCAGGGCTCGAGGGCTCTCCCCTGGAGGGCCACCGACCTAGCAAGGGTCATGAGGGAGGCGCTGGGGCACCACATGGAGGTGTGTTTCAGAGCACGTTTCCCTCAAGAAGGAGCAAGGCAAGGAGATCCAGACCCACAGGAGTTCGTCAGCAAGGCCGTTCAGGAGCTACAGGAGTCCAGAGTCATGAGAGGCGCCCGCCGCCTACCAGCAGTGGCTCCCCATCCAGGCGAGGATGGCGGGCTGCGCGTCTGCATCGACGTACCAGGGCTCAACCAAGTCGCCTCCCTGGAGCGCCTCTGGCCCTCGCGAGTGGGGCGCTGCGAAGGTCCAACCCACAGCTACGTTCGCATGCCTTACGGCTTGCCGAGCGCGGCTGACGTGTACCAGCGCCTCATGAGGGGCATCGCGGAGGCGCAAGAGGCCAGGTGCTCCGCAGCCCTGGCGGAGACGAAGATGGCCCGCGAGGAACCGCCAGCGCCTCCGGAGCCTCCCGAGGCCCCTGGGCCTGGGGGCTCATGAGGATCGGCTTCCGCAGCCCACCGAGCCGGCTACACCAACACCCCTTCGTCTTCAGCGTCATCAGGTGACATCTTTCAAGTTTCACTTCTAGCTGGGAGCGCCCCCAGGGCTGCATTATTCCCAGGCCGCGTGGGTCCGTCCCTGCGGCGTGTATCCCTTTTATTTTGCATCGTTAGCTTACCTTGTTGGGGGCGCCCCTTGGGCTGCATGATCCCCAAGCCGCTCGGGCCAGGCTCAGCGGCATGTACCCCATTTGCGTTCATTTCCAGTTATGCGTTAGAACTGCCATGCTTGATTATTTGATGCCGGTCCGCGGCGCCTCCTCTTCTCCATGTTGACCACTTGCACGTTAAAGGGGGGTACCTGAGCATCGTGACTCAGGGCTCTTACTGGCTCTCCAACCCTCACCCTCTGGCCTTGACCACGGCATCACGACCTGGCATACCAGCGATGGCTGAGACCAGCTCGAGGGCCGGGACCCGAGGACGTAGAGTGCAGGCATCTAACCGAACTTGCAGGGACACAACACAAGATAAGGCCCAGTGCCAGGCGCAACCCGCCTAGAGGTAGGGCCCCGTGAGTCCCGCGCTGGCTCACGGGTGCCCAGATACACCTCACCAGGCCCTATCGTGCCAGCCACGTGTCAGGGCGGGGCTGTACACGCCCCGGGGGCTCCTCCCGGAGGGGCCCCCCTCCCATGCACCAGTGGAAGCACCATGCTCCGTGCTGGCTGACGACACTGCCGAGGAGCAACTATGCACATACTCATACGGAACCGCTATGCTCCGCGCTGGTGATAAACAACTGAGGGTGGCCTCCGGGCCACATCAACCTCAGGGAGCCCAGTGCTCAGTGTCTAGCCTCATCGCAACGCCTCCCTACGGGAGTGCCGCGTGAGGGGGCTAGGCACGGGGGCTGCGCCAGGGTCACGCCCAGACGCACGCCACCCAGCCAGGTCCCCACGGGCCTGGTTCATCGCGCGCCTCTCCCCGAGCGGAGCCAAGGTATGAAGGCCATTTGAGCGTCAAGGGGGACTCCTGAGCATCGCGACTCAAGAGCCTAACTGGTCACGTAGCCCCTCACTCCTTTGGTCCCGTCCTGGTTTCCGGTCGGGGCTATTGCTGGGTGAGGTACGTGCGTGGCTGGGCTCTATAGACGTAGAATGGTGGATCCACCCACATCACACCTCCCTACTTGCTGTTCGTGCGCCAAGGGGGACTCCTGAGCATCGCAACTCAGGAGCCTAACTTGTCACGTAGCCCCTCATTCCTTGGTCCCGTCCTGCTTTCCGGTCGGGGCTATTGCTGGGTGAGGTACGCGCGGGGCCGGGCTCTGCCGGCATAGAACGTAAGCAAGTAGGAAGGAAAAGCACAAATTTCAAAGGAATTCGAAAGCAAATATTACAGTCCACACTGTTATCCCAGTATCAGGCGCAAGTTTAAATGCCTCCCCGAGGCATGATACATGTGCAGGAATCAAAAGCAGGACAGGAGCCGTGATGGAGTCACTTGGCGGCGGGGGAGCAGCGCAGCGTGGGTTCGCCTCACGGAGCAGTAGGGTCGACGGCGCCTTGCTCCGGCTTGGTGCTGAAGGCCCGGAACTTCCCCAGCAGAGCCTCTGCGCGACCCTTCACGGCCTCGGCAGCAGCCGCCGCACACTTGCCGCTCACGAGCTCCAGCAGGCTGTCAAGGTCGAACCCGGGATCGCGAAGGTGGATGTGGGTGAGAACCCGCGTCAGTGCTGCGAAGACAGAACACGCGCCTCGGCCTCGGCCGTGGGGCCGAGGCCAAGGGCGACATCTTCAAGAGCGTGGACCAAGAAGGGAAGCAGCTTGGCGGGGCCGTCCTCGGCGCCGGCCAGCGGGCTCTCCAGGCCGCCGTCGTAAAGCGTCCTCAGCAAGGAGCGAGCCTTCGCCTCCAGCTCCGTGAAGGCCGCGCGGTCTTCGGCAAGGACCAGGGCCTTGCCGTCCAGCTCGGCCTTCCTCGCCCCCAATTCCTGCTCCAGCGCGTCTAGGCGGTCGCGGCGTTTCTTGAGCTTGGCCTCCCGGCCCTCGACGGCTGCCTCGCGAGCCTTCACGCCTTCTTCCTGCTCTTGGCGAAGGCGAACCTCTTTCGCGAGCTGATCCCGTAGGCCCTGCAGCTCGTCCTCCAGCACCTTGCAGCGACCACGAACGTCGACCACCTCTCCCAGGGCTGCATCGCGAGCAGCCTTCGCCTCAAGGACGGCCTGCTTCTCCTCGTCGCATGCCATCGAGGCCTGGACCAGCGCCGCCCGAATCGAAGCGTCGGAGCGAACCCATCCAGAAACCAGCTCCAAGCGCCCGGCCACCAGGAGAGGGTCGGCGCCGAGAAGATCCTGCCGCAGCCGGTCCAGCTCAGCAACAGCGCGGTCCAGAACAGCAGAAGGAGTCGGGGAGATAGCAGCCGGTGGAGTAGGAGGAGAAGGCGGCAGCACGGCCGCAGCATCCTGAGGTAGAGTCTGTCGCGCCCCGACAGCTGTAGCAGTGGCGGCAGACGGGAGCACCTCGAGAGCCACTTGGGCCGTGGGGGCTGAGCTCGCCCCAGCCGGCTCAGTCAGGCCCCGCGAGGATGACCGAGCGGGAGAGGCTTGTGTGTCGTGGTCACCTTCCTTCAGGGGCGCTATCACGAACGAAACCTCAGGAGCCCCCTTTGACTTCTTTGCTGCGGGCGCCAACCTATCCAAAGATGTGGAAGTCAAGCCTCAGAAGCAGAGCAAGAGATAAAGACAAGAATAGAACGCTTACGGGTCGTCGCCAGTGAGCTCAAGCGGCCTCCAGCCAAATTTGAAGCCTGAAAGCCGGCTGGAAGGGTCAACCTCGGGAAGCTTGGAGGCGGAAGGTGCGTCTGCGGTTCGCCCTGGGGCTGGGGGAGACCCGCGGGAGATCAGCCCGGTCCTGTCCTTCTTCGAGATCGGGGGCGAGCTCCCGCCGTCCTGCTTGTCGTCGTCTTCGTCGTCATCCTCATCGTCATCTTTCGGAGAGAGGCGGAGAACGCAGGACCTGCGCTGGGGGAGGGGAGCCCTCGACTCTCCGTCAGTCGCCTCGGAGTCAGGCCCTTTTCCACGCTCCCCTCCTTCTTCCTCTTTGCTGGAGTCGCTGGAGGGCACGTCCACCGGTCCCTCGGGAGCCTCCAGGGGCACGGGCCCTTCCCCGTTGAAGACAGGCATGGACTTCACTACCCGCTCCCAGTCGTCGCGGAGGAACAAGGGCGTAGGAGCGCCCTCCAACCTCGCCACATTGCCCCCGACCAGAGATTGGAGAACCGCAGCCAAGTCTCCGTCAGCCCAGGCCGCGGGGCTCGGACGGGGCCTCCACATTGGAAGCGAGTACTGCCGAAGCGGAGCCAGCTGGTGCTCCAGGAACTCCCTCAGCAATGACGCGCCGATCAGCTTCGCCGCCACCATGTCGGTCCAACACCATCTTTGCGCGGGGATCCGTGAGCTCCGCTCGACCCAAGACCCACTTGCTCCTGAAGCCCTCAATCCTCTTCCCAGAGTTCAAGATGGCAATGGCGCCACCGTACACGACGAAGCTCGCGCACGCGGAAGCAGGACCGCGAGAGGTCCGGAGGGAGAAGTAGTGGCGCAGCAAGGCCACTGAGGGCTGCACCCCAACGTGGGCCTCGCAATAATAAGCAAAGATCGCGAGGAGAAGGATGGAGTTGGGATGGAGATGCAGAGCCTGTAGCTTGTAATGGCGGAGGACAGAGAAGAAGAACTCGGAAAAGGGAGGCACCAGGCCAGCAACAATGGCACTTACGAAGAGTGGATAGAAGGTGCTCCTCTGACCCTCAGGGGTGGCGGAGCCGGCCTTGAACACCTTCGCCCCGTCGATGCCTCGCGCCGTCGCTATCCGGCGTAATCGGGCAAGGCCCGCCTCCGACACGTTCAGTGGGTCCAGGGCAGACGAGTACCAAGCTGCGGCCGGGGGCTGGCGAGGCGCCATGGCTTCCTGGGTCGCACGGTCAGAGCAGATCTGGAGATTTCGGAGGAAGGAAGGAGAAGCGCAGGAAAGGGGATCTGAACAGCAACCGGGGGAAGCAAGAAGAAGGGCCTAGGCGGACGCCACTCCCTTATCAACTCGCGCGACTGCTAAGGCGCCCACGTCCAATCAACCGCCACGTGGCGCCCAAGGCCGCAGGCTGTTAGGGCCCGTGGTGCTTCGCTCTTGCCCTTCTGCCTCCCTGCACGGCCAAGTCCGGGCGCGCCTTGGGCCCGGGGGCTACTGTCAGTGTTCTGGGAATGGGGGTCCCCAGACTTGCCTGCCTGCGGCCTGCGGCGTGGCTCAAAGGGGGGCCCAGCACCCATCTTCACCAACAAAAACTCAAGACCCTCGCGAGGAACCAAGCCTCGCGGGGCGGACGACACGGAGCTTCCTCAGGCACGGCCTCGTCAGGCTGGCTCACGAGGAGGCGGAGAGATCAAGGCGGGGTACCTCGCGAGGTGCCCGTGATGCAAGCCATGACGACTCAGGGCGCCATGCGGGTGGCAGCCCGCGCAGCGTCCTCCTTTCCTCTTTGGTGCAAAGCGGGCAAGCGCAGCCGCAGAGTACCGAGGCATCAGGCAAAGGTTGCCATTTCGGTGCAACGAGACCAAGACCAGGAGGACTACGAGACGGAGGTCACCGTGGAGCCCAAGACGGCGTCATCACCAGAGCTTTGCGCAGGCGAAGACTACTTTTGTCAGGATAGTTGATACTTGCTGTCCCCCTTCAAATTAGCCCGCCGTTGTTGGCTCCCTTCCCGCTCAATATTTGGGGAGAGGACCAGGGCCACTATAAATAGGACTGGCCACCCACGCAAAGGGTTCGGCTCAGTCTCCTCCAAGGGCTCGACAAGTAGAGAGGTGGTAAGCAGAAAGAGAGAGTGAGATAGAGAAAGGTGGCTGAACTCCTCCCAGCAGTTCATCGCCCCAACCAAGAACAGACCCTCGCGAGGCTGTTCTTCCTTGTACTGTTCATCATCATCCGCCCGAGAGGCAATCCACCACACCACACACTGGAGTAGGGTATTACACCACAACGGTGGCCCGAACCAGTATAAACCTTGCGTCCCTTGTGTTGTTCTTTTCATAGCTTTGATTCTAGCGTGGCAGAGGGGTGCAGGAAGGTAGGAGGCGAAATCTCCGCGCGCACCCCAGTGTTCGAACCTCAAGGGTCTGCTGGAACCCGAAATCCATCCAACAGTATGCTCGAATAGCTCATGTATCAACTAGGGCTGTCCGTATCTTCCATGTTAGGCGGGTTATTCTCAAGAGGAGTGGACTCCGCTCCTCACTCACGAGAAAGTGGCTGGTCACCGGGATGCCCATTCCCATGCTTTATGCAAATCAAATCAAAATAATTGCAAACAAAACTCCCCCTGGGACTCTTGTTAGTTGGAGGCACTCGTTGTTTCGAGCAAGCCATGGATTGATGCTTGTTGGTGGAGGGGGAGTATAAACTTTACCATTCTGTTTGGGAACCACCTATAATGTGTGTAGCATGGAAGATATCGCCATCTCTTGGTTGTTATGTTGAAAATGAAAGTATACCGCTCAAAATATTATTCATCTCTATTTCAAAACCGAGCTCTGGCACCTCTACAAATCCCTGCTTCCCTCTGTGAAGGTCCTATCTATTTACTTTTATGCTGAGTCATCATCCTCTTATTAAAAAGCACCAGTTGGAGAGCACTGTTGTCATTTGCATTCATTACTGTTAGTTTACATTGAGTATGACTTGACTGGATCTCTTTTACCATGAATTACAATGTCTAGTCAGTCCTTGATCTTTAAAGGTGCTCTGCATTTATGTTTTGCGGTCTCAGAAAGGGCTAGCGAGATACCATCTTGTCATATCATATTATGATTGTTTTGAGAAAGTGTTGTCATCCGAGATTTATTATTATTGCTCGCTAGTTGATTATGCTATTGATATGAGTAAACTTGAGACCTAAGAGTTATTGTGAATGTGGTTAGTCATAATCTTTGCTGAAAACTTGAATGTTGGCTTTACATATTTACAATAACAAGAGCAAATAGAGTTTGTAAAAGTTTTTCTTTATTACTTTCAGTTTATCAACTGAATTGCTTGAGGACAAGCAAAGGTTTAAGTTTGGGGGAGTTGATACGTCTCCGTCGTATCTTCTTTTCCAAACACTTTTGCCCTTGTTTTGGACTCTAACTTGCATGATTTGAATGGAACTAACCCGGACTGACGTTGTTTTCAACAGAATTGCTATGGTGTTATTTATGTGCAGAAACAAAAGTTCTCGGAATGACCTGAAACTTCACGGAACACCTATTCGGAAAATATAAAAAATCCTTGCAAAAGATGAAGACCAGGGGGCCCACCACCTGTCCACAAGGGTGGGGGGCGTGCCTGCCCCCCTAGGGCGCGCCCCTACCTCGTGGGCCCCCTGGAGCTCCTTCGACCTCAACCCCAACTCTATATATTTGGTTTCGGGGAGAAAAAAATCAGGGAGAAGAAATCATCGCGTTTTACGATATGGAGCCGCCGCCAAGCCCTAAAACCTCTCGGGAGGGCTGATCTGGAGTCCGTTCGGGGCTCCAGAGAGGGGAATCCATCGCCATCGTCATCATCAACCATCCTCCATCACCAATTTCATGATGCTCACCGCCGTGCGTGAGTAATTCCATCGTAGGCTTGCTGGACGGTGATGGGTTGGATGAGATCTATCATGTAATCGAGTTAGTTTTGTTAGGGTTTGATCCCTAGTATCCACTATGTTCTGAGATTGATGTTGCTATGACTTTGCTATGATTAATGCTTGTCACTAGGGCCCGAGTGCCATGATTTCAGATCTGAACCTATTATGTTTTCGTCAATATATGAGAGTTCTTGATCCTATCTTGCAAGTCTATAGTCACCTATTATGTGTTATGATCTGTTAACCCCGAAGTGACAATAACCGGGATACTTACCGGTGATGACCATAGTTTGAGGAGTTCATGTATTCACTATGTGCTAATGCTTTGTTCCGGTACTCTATTAAAAGGAGGCCTTAATATCCCTTAGTTTCCATTAGGACCCCGCTGCCACGGGAGGGTAGGACAAAATATGTCATGCAAGTTCTTTTCGATAAGCACGTATGACTATATTCAGAATACATGCCTACATTACATCGATGAATTGGAGCTAGTTCTGTGTCACCCTAGGTTATGACTGTTACATGATGAACCACATCCGGCATAATTTTCCATCACTGATCCATTGCCTACGAGCTTTCCATATATTGTTCTTCGCTTATTTACTTTTCCGTTGCTATTGCTATCATCACTACAAAATACCAAAAACATTACTTTTTCTACTGTTACTTTTTGCTACCGTTACCAGTACTATCATATTACTTTGCTACTAAACACTTCGCTGCAGATACTAAGTTTCCAGGTGTGGTTGAATTGACAACTCAGCTGCTAATACTTGAGAATATTCTTTGGCTCCCCTTGTGTCGAATTAATAAATTTTGGTTGAATACTCTACCCTCGAAAACTGTTGCGATCCCCTATACTTGTGGGTTATCAGGGGTGTTCCGGTAACCCTCTAGTACTCCGGTTTTCTCCGAAATCACCCGGAACACTTCCGGTGTCCGAATATAGCCATCCAATATATCAATATTTATGTCTTGACCATTTCGAGACTCCTCGTCATGTCCGTGATCACATCCGGGACACCGAACTACCTTCGGTACATCAAAACACATAAACACATAATACCGATCATCACCAAACGTTAAGCGTGCAGACCCTATGGGTTCGAGAACTATGTAGACATGACCAAGACGCATCTCCAGACAATAACCAATTTAGGAACCTGGATGTTCATATTGGCTCCCACATACTCTACGAAGATCTTTATCGGTCAAATTGCATAATGATATATGTTGTTCCCTTTGTCATCGGTATGTTACTTGCCCAAGATTCAATTGTCGGTATCTCAATACCTAGTTCAATCTCGTTACCGGCAAGTCTCTTTACTCGTTCCATAATGTTATATCCCGTAGCTAACTCATTAGCTACATTGCTTGCAAGGATTATAGTGATGTACATTACCGAGAGGGCCCAGAGATACCTCTCCGACAATAGGAGTGACAAATCCTAATCTCGATCTATGCCAACTCAACAACCACCATCGGAGACACCTGCAGAACACCTTTATAATCACCCAGTTACATTGTGACGTTTGGTAGCACACAAAGTGTTCTTCCGGTATTAGGGAGTTGCATGATCTCATAGTCATAGGAACATGTATAAGTTATGGAGAAAGCAATAGCAACAAACTAAATGATCAATGTGCTAAGCTAATGGATGGGTCAAGTCAATCACATCATTCTCTAATTATGTGATGCCGTTTAATCAAATGACAACTCATGTGTATGGTTAGGAAACATAACCATCATTGATTCAACGAGCTAGTTAAGTAGAGGCATACTAGTGACATTCTGTTTGTCCATGTATTCACACATGTACTAAATTTCCGGTTAATACAATTCTAGCATGAATAATAAACATTTATCATGGCATAAGGAAATATAAATAACAACTTTATTATTGCCTTTAGGGCATATTTCCTTCATCCTCCCCCGACGAAGACGAAGGGGAGGAGGAAGAGAGTAATTCTCCCCTTAAGGGGGGAAAGAAGAAAAGGGAGGCTTCTGCAGATCTGGAGGCAGAGGCGTCCAAGAAAAGGGAGAATCTCCCTCACGGATGACTCTGAATTGGACGCCGATGAGTGGCGCCCCAGGCTGAAGCCCCTGGCCGGATCGTAAGTACCCCAAAGGCACTTGTACTTATATATCTATCTGGTTTCCCGTCTTGTGATTTTAATATACTGAATTACGTGCTGCAGTCCGACTCATGCACCCCAGCAATCCTCATCTTTGGGGAATTCGCTGGATCCGAGCATGATGGATAGCGGGTCGCTTCCGCCGGCCTCCTCCCCCAAAGCTACAGACAATGCCGAAGTGTTGTCCCGAAGAACCCTTCCGGGCCAAGGAGAGGTGCGGGAAGCTGTCGAGGTGGCGCCAGAGGGCGATACCTTTGCCGTCGGAGACATGGGAGGACCGACCCCCATGGAGACTGGCGACGGGGGCCATGCCCAATTCGGCCCCCAACTGGACATTATTTCGGAGACCTATACGGTTCCGGAATCAGGTGAGCAGCCTCCTTCGAAAGAAGGGGGTTCGCCAATCTCACCGACGACCTCTGTCAATCCGGAGGCGCCGGATACTCTGGTGGAAACGCTTCAGAGTGCCACCATTATGGAAGAACATCGTACCCTTATGGGTAAGGTGGTTGAAAGGGTTCGGTTCGCTAGAAGCAGATTGAACAAGGCCTACACAAGCCTTCTGAGAGGCTTTGAGGTGTGTAATGTAATATTTTAGCTATGTACAAGGAATGCATGTGTATAGATAGTAGCCCCTGAGGCTCTGTTCGGTGTTCACTAAGAAAGGCCGGACAGAGGATCAAATAGTTTTCGCAGGAGACTAACATATATGTCTATTTGATCAAACAGGCTTCGATGCTAGTGGCAACCTCCCATGCCTCCAAAGTCTCCGAACTAAAGTGAAGGTTGGACCGGGCCGATGAAGAGCTCATCCGTGCCAACAAACAACTGGGGGACAAGGAAGGTATGCAATACCTATTCATATCTGAAATGATATGAGTTGTTGTGTTATCTTGTTGATCGTGTTGTTATGATGCTCATAGGCAACGCGTCTAAGGTCGAAACCCTCAAGAATGCACTGGCCGAAGCCCAGAAGAAGGCGGAAGAGGAACGAGCCGCCCGCCAAAACACAAATCAAGGGTGGAGGAAGTCCTTGGTGAATTGTCCTTCAAGAGGATCATCGATCGATGTTTTCATGATAGGCCTCGAAAAGAGGCCTTGGTACCGTCTAAAAGGTGATGTGGGTTGTAAGGAACCTGGAAAAATAAAAGGAAGAGAAAAGGGAATACGAGTGTCCGGATAGGGTCTAGCCGTATTATGGACTTTATCTTTATGATGCCTCCATCATTTCCCATGGTATCTTTCGTGCGTAATTATGTACGCGTGGTACATATGCCAGAATTTGGTAGGGACTGAGATGGAGGCCGAATTGCTAGTCGAGCTCCTAACGAGCTGGACTATCGCGCTGCGGGGTAGTCCAGACTCGTTTCATAATGTCTGGGGGCTTGACTGCTGATGTATTTGGTATGATAAGGTCGCTCTGTACTTCCGCTGCCAGGGCCGCAGTGTGCTCCTTAGTGCGGAGGGAGCGTTCCATGTTTCCATTGACTGTTATAACCAATGTTGGAGATATCGCTTATCGGGAACTTATCGGCCGACCCATGATAAGGGGTAAATCGGTTAATTTATCGGCATATCGGCTGATTTATCGCCATATCGGTTGATTTATCGGCCGGTTTATCTTATCGGTCAGACAATGGTAAGCAATAAATCGGCCGATTTATCGGAATATCGGAAGATATCTTGAACGGTGGTTATAACACCGCGGGGTCCGGGCATCTTGAGTTTGAGATAGGCACTATGTGGGACCACGCTGAAACGAGCGAACGCGGTTCATCCGAGCAGCGCATGGTAGCCACTGCGGAAAGGGACGATGTCGAAGATCAAGTCTTCGCTTCGGAAGTTGTCCGGCGAGCTGAAGACAACCTCTAGTGTGATTGAGCCCATGCAGCGGGCATCTACACCAGGTATTACTCCTTTAAAGGTAGTTTTGGTGGGCTTGATTCTTGATGGTTCAATACCCATCTTACAGACTGTGTCCTGATAGAGCAGGTTAAGGTTGCTGCCACTCTCCATGAGGACTCGCGTAAGGTGGAATCCGTCAATGATTGGATTGAGGACCAGTGCGGCCGAACCCCCGTGACGGATACTAGTCGGATGGTCCTTGCGATCAAAGGTGATCGGGCAGGCCGACCATGGGTTGAATTTTGGGGCGACTGGCTCTATTGCATAGACGTCCCTTAGCGCGCGCTTGTGCTCCCTCTTGGCAATATGAGTAATGTATATCATATCCACCGTTTTGACTTCAGGGGGGGGATTTCTTCTGCCCCCTGCGTTCGGTGGACGAGGCTCTTCGTCGTCGTCCTCGCTGGGCGACCCTTTCTCCTTATGTTCGATATTTAACTTACCGGCCTGTTTAAAGACCCAACAACTTCTGTTGGTATGATTGGCAGGCTTGGCGGGGGGGCGTGAATTTGGCAGGGTCGATCGAGTATTTGGTCCAAGCTGGATGAGCCCTCTATGTTTGTTTTGAATGGCTTCTTCCGCTGACCGGACTTGGAGCCGCTGAATCCGGCGTTGACCGCCGTGTCTTTGGTATTGTCATTGTTGCTTCGGCGCTTATTTTTGTTGTGCTGAGGCCTGCCGTTGCTATTCCTGGCTTCGGAACCACCAGGTTCACTTGTACTATTGCCGCTACGGGCGAGCCAGCTATCTTCGCCCGCGCAAAAGCGGGTCATGAGTGCCATTAGGGGTGCCATGGACTTCGGCTTCTCTTGGTCGAGGTTTCGGGCGAGCCATTCATTGTGAATGCTATGTTTAAAGGCTGCCAGGGCTTCAGCGTCTGGACAATCGACAATCTAGTTCTTTTTAATGAGGAACCAAGTCCAGAATTTTGTGGCTGACTCTTCGGGCTGCTGGACAAATGAGTGAGGTCATCAGCATCTCGAGGCCGGATATAGGTGCCTTGGAAGTTATCTCTAAAGGCATCCTCTAGGTCTTCCCAGCTTAAAATAGAGTTTTCTGGGAGACTGTTTAGCCAGTGATGAGCTGGCCCCTTAAGTTTTTGGGGAAGGTATCTGATGGCATGTAGATCATCACCACGAGCCATGTGAATGTGAGAAGAAAATCTCCAGTCCATACCGCGGGATCTGTTGTGCCGTCGTATGATTCAATGTTCATGGGTTTAAACCCTTCTGAGAACTGGTGCTCCATTACCTCGTCGGTGAAGCATAGGATGTGTGTGGCGCCTCTGTATCAAGCCATGTTACGACGCGGTTCGGATGAAGTCTGTATGCGGTTTTTGGCCCGGGCGTGGTTATGTTTGTCGCGCTAGGCTTGATAGCCGTCTTCTGCACCGGGGCATGCCCCTACGATCCATAGATTGATCTGGTCTGACCCGCTCTATTTTCCAGGTCCTGTCGTAGGTCATATGTGTATCCCCGAGCTGTTGTTTATCTACTTTTACGGCGAGGTGGTGCAGGCTGGTGTTTGGCTTGAGTTGTCGTTCTATCCCGGCCACGTGGTGGTCGGTCAGGTCCGTCAGCCGCATTACGCGCGGGTGCTATGGGTTCCAGGGCCTCGTCGTTAAATTGTGGCAGTAGCTTGTTGAAAGTGCGTTATATCGACTAGAGGGGGGGTGAATAGGCGATTTTTATGAATTCTTCACTGAGGAATTTACAGGTGAGGAAATTCCTTAGCAAAGAACTACTAGCAGCGGAATAAGTACTCAAAAGTAAACATAACAGAACACAAGCATAGTCATCATGATGAAATGAAGACAGGCACAGAGTACAGAAAGCGCAAGCACAGGATAACACATGATGAAGACAAACAGACTAAAGAAATTGAACTGAGGAAATTGAGAAAATCTTTAGTCAAAGTCTTCAAACATAGATATGAACAAGCACACAACACAGTTATGAGGAAATGAAAGAGTTGAGGAAATAGAACCAGTATGCTTGGTGAAGACAATGATTTGGTAGACCAGTTCCAACTGCTGTCTCAGTTGTACGTCTGGTGAGGGCGGCTAGGTATTTAAACCTGAGGACACACAGTCCCGGACACCCAGTCCTGAACACGCAGCTCAGGACACTCAATCCTCACCGTATTCCCCTTGAGCTAAGGTCACACAGACCTCGCCCAATCACTCGTGGCAAGTCTTCAGGTGACTTTCGAACCTTCACAAACTTGGTCACTCGGCGATCCACAATTCCTCTTGGATGCTCTAGACCATGACGCCTAACCGTCTGGAAGAAGCACAGTCTTCAAAGGTAACAAGCGTCGGATCCACGCAGGATCAATCTCTTCAGTGATGCTCAATCACTTGGGGTTTATAGGTGTTTGGGTTTGGTTTTTCCTCACTTGATGATTTTCGCTCAAAGTCCTCGGAGGATGGGTTGCTCTCAAATGACAAGTGTCAGTTTCTCTTGGAGCAACCAACCAGCTAGTGGTTGTAGGGGGCGGCTATTTATAGCCTAGAGAGCAGCCCGACATGATAAGACATAAATGCCCTTCAATGATAAGACCATTAGGTGGATAGATATTTTGGGACAGCTGGCGCATAGCACAGCAATGGTCAGAATTTTGAGTGGCGAAATCCTCAGGGCTATCATGTTCCTCACTGTGTAGGCAGTCTGCACTGGCGAATTCCTAACTCCTCAGTCAGAACAAATTCCTCAGAGACCAGAAGAACTTCGTCTCTGTCACTGAAGAATATGACTGAACTGTATGAGAGTTCCAATGGCTTCACTCGAAGGGATTGGTAGGTGTAGGATTTGAGTTGAGCATCACATGGAAATTTTTCCTTAGTATTTCCTCGACCCCCTTTAACAGTACGTTGTTTCCTATGACTCAAGAAAGAGAAAATGAAACTACGAAAACAAAAGTCTTCACGCTTCATGTGCCTCGAATGAATACCAAGTCTTCAAGGTCACACCAATTTCTTCACTTTCAAAGTCTTCAGAAAGTCTTCAGAAATCCAAAGTCTTTAGTCAAAGAACTTCATTTTTAGGGGTCGACTTTCTCTGTAAATATAAAACTCCTCATAGACTTATAGACCTGTGTACACTCACAAACGCATTAGTCCCTTAACCTATAAGTCTTCAATACACCAAAATCACTAAGGGGCACTAGATGCACTTACAATCTCCCCCTTTTTGGTGATTGATGACAATATAGGTTAAGTTTTCAATGGGGATGAACATATGAAGTGTAAATACTGATATTGAGGAATTTGATTGCAAGATATAGAAGAACTCCCCCTGAATATGTGCATGGTGAGGTATTTGCTTTTTGAAGCATTGCACACTTGAAGAGTAGAATCATGGAGATCTCCCCCTATATCTTGTAATTCATACACGCATTTGACATATCACAATGAAGAATTTGAAATGCATGATGAAATATGGTGACTGATGTAATTCAGCATGCGTGCATTAGCATATATGAGGAATAAGCATGCAGAAAAACATATCAAAAGTATCAGAGCACCATTGGGTTTAAGTTTACAACTCGATCCAATAAAGTCTCAGAAGAACGAGAGTTGTAACTTACCAAAAAAACGCCCATATAGAAAGATCCGCTTGAAGACTAACTCAAAATTCTCCCCCTTTGTCATCAAATGACCAAAAGGATCGAATATGAGGACTAACGCCTCTGAAGAATATGAAGTTCATGAAGGAGCGCCAACGTTGTTGGGGTCGTTTGTCGTGGAAGGGCCTGCCACAGTGTCGTCCAAGTCTTCGTACTCGTCGGTATCGCGTGATGAAGAATATGAGCTGGACACCAAAGAAGGAACCTTGACCTTCTTGAATTTCTTCGGTGGAGGTGCAGACCAGTCAAAATATTCCTTGAGACCCATTTTATTGAGATCTTCTTCACCATACAGATGTGATAGAATGGCCCAGGTACGACCAAAAACTTCATGGAGGTAGTAATGGTTTTTCTTCACTGCATTGTGCGTAGCAATCATGTTGTGAAGAAATGAACCAAACTGATGCTTAACCCATTTATGATTTTGATCCACCTTCTGGTGAAGACTAAGCAGAAGCTCACGATCAGTCATCACACGAGGAGCAGTGGCTTGAGGAGTAGACTTGGGTGCATTGGTAGAGTCATGTGTGACAGAGTCATCATTAGTGGAATAAGATGCAGCTTTGCGAAACTGTCCATCCAATGGACGAATGCCTTCATGTATAATAGTTGGTGCCTTGCCCTTTCCATCAACTAAGGAATAGGTCCACTTGCGGACTTCAATCGGGGGCAAGTAGCTGAGGTGATTCTGAAAATCAGCTTTGTAGTTGAGTGAAGACCTTGTCTTGAGGAATCTCATAATCCAAGGTGCATAAGGCTTCAACTCAAACAGAGAAAGTGCAACATTTGCTAGAGTCCTCATGAAGAAATCATGATAATTGACAGGAATGCCATGAATGATATTGAATACCAGATTCTTCATGATGCCAACAATTTCCTCATCAGATGAGTTGTGGCCTTTGATGGGACTCATTGTCCTCGTTAGAATGCGATAGACAGTTCTGGGCACATATAGTAATTCCTTCATGAGGAATTTGGTTTGTGGGGCCTGACCTGGCTTCAAAGGTTTCATCAGAACTTGCATGTAGTGATTTGTAAGCTCAGTTTCACTGTGAATGCAACGAGCTTGTTCAAGGGGAGGACTGAGTGGTAAGGCACGAAGCAATTCAGTAGCTGGTGTAGTGTAGTGAGTGTTCTCAGACATCCAGTCCAGCACCCATGAATTCACATCTTCAGAATCTCCTGTGATGTGAGGCGTCGCATAAAATTGAAGAATCAGTTCTTCATTCCAATCACAGATGTCAGAGCAGAAATTTAACAGTCCAGCGTTGTGAAGAACACTGAGGACTGGCATGAAGCACGGTAGAGATTCCATATCGACGTGAGGAATGTGCTCATGGTAGAATATTTTGTTTTTGTTGAACAACACTTTGGAATAGAAATTGGCTTGGCTGGCTGTCCAGAAATGCCTCTTCCTAATGCGAGCAGAGTCATAAGAGTTGTAGTCTGTGAAGAATACGTGCTCGCCGAATAAATCATCAGCCTTGAACTTTTGCTTCCTGAAGAATGGATCCTTTGGCTTGGGTAGAGGAGTGTCAGTGAGTTGCATCACGACCTCAGGAATCTCAATCACAGGTTCTTCAGGCTGAGGAATTTCTGGTTCCTCTTTAGTGGCAGTCTGCGTCTTCAGATGTTCAGCAGCAGCAGTTTCTTCAGCACTAGTGGCTGGAATTTCTTCACGTACAGATGAAGTGGGGTGAGTTTCTTCAGAGCCCATTTGAATAGTTTGTGCAGGGGACTGAGGTATTTGCTACAATGGTGTGAACATTGGAGAGTTTGGATGCTGGCTTTCCCAGAATTCATCACTCATCACTGGTGTGGAGCAGCCAACGTCCACATCTTCATCTTCCATTTCTTCAACGCCAGCCTCTTCAGCAGTGAACTGAGGCAGAGGCGAGGAAATGATAGGTGTTGAAGGGATCTCATCCACTTCAATTTCTTCATCCAACTGCTCCGATGAAACAACAGAAGGAGTTTCTTCATCAGATCTGCTGGGGATCACATATTCTTCATCGAAAGGAACAAGGTACTTTGATGGCATGGTAGAGAGAGGAACAACATCAATGGGATTTTCAAACGAGCTGGTCAAAGGCTTCATCTTCTTCGGAGCTGAAGAATCTGAAGTAGCTGATGCTTTCCTTTTCTTCACTGTTGCATGCTCTGCAGCCTTGGTTTTCTTCACATCTAATGTAGATGGAAGGATCGGAGTTGGTGTTGGCGCAGGAGGAGTAGAGGAATCTGGTTGATTTTCTTCAGGCACAACTGATGCAGTTGCCCTGACTTCTTCATTTTCTCCAGGCACACCACTAGTGGATGCCCTGGCAATTTCTTCAGCGGCTGGTATGCAGTCATCAACCCTGGAACTCATCAGCAGCCTAATTTTCATCAGCGGTGCTGTCATGTTCTTCAGTCGGCTGAGCAGATGCTTCAGCCTGAGGAACTTCCTATTGCGTTGGGGCTGCAACATTTGAGGTGAAGTTATCCACAAGTTTCACAAAGCGCACCTTGGCTCCAAGCCAGTCAGCGCGGTATGCGTCAAATTCATCACTGAGTTTCTTGATCTCAGTTTGAACATCGACAAGTTCTTCAATTGTCATAGAGACAACGTTTTTCTTCAGATAGCGCTCCTTCTTGTACTGTGCTTTCTTGATCTGCCCGGCCTTCTCATATTTCCATTTTTCTTCTTGTATGAAGTGGGTCAGCATGTGACTTTGGCCAGGAGTCAGCTTGAAGTTAGGCATGGGAGTGTTGGGGTCCTTGTGCCAAACATTAATGTATTCGAGGATCAACTTTGGATTCAAAAGTAGTGGCACATCTGTTCCCCTGGCTCTAGCGGCCCTGACTTGCCTATCTCTGATGATTTCAGGAAGTTCATCATCATCAGCTTCATCTTCTTCATACGGCACTTGGAAGGCGACCTGCTTCTTCTGAGGACTAAGGCGAGGACCTCGTCCAGCAGTGGCCTTTGTCTTCAGTAGAGAGGGTCCCGTTGAAGAATTTGGTGCAGCTGAGGAACTAGCCGAAGCTCCTGAGGCAACTGAGATGCCTGTGGTCCTTTAACACGTGGCGAGATGCACAGGTGCAGAGGACTTTGTCGGAGCAGCTGAGGACTTGTGAGGAGCTGAGGATTTGGGAGGAACAGGAGCAACATGAGAAGTTGGCCTTGAGGGCTTTGAAGATTCTGGCCGTGAGGGCATTGCTGAGGAACTTGGCCTTGAAACCACTGAAGGTGAAGCACTTGGCTTGTGCGCAGGCTTCTTTGACATGGCCTTCTTAGGCTTGACAGAGGCCTCAGCGGCAGCAGCAGAGTCTTTGTTGAATTTCCTCACAACTTCTTTGCCTTGTTTAGCCAACTTGGCTTGGCGGTTGGCCCATTCATCAGGATAATCCTCACCACGCTTGAGGCTGGTGGGATCAGCTATTTGGCCAGGTGCCAATGGAGGTCTTGGGCATGGAGGATTGAGTGCGAATTTCTTCATGTATTTGGGAGTGACATATCTGTACTCCCTCCACTCTCTAGCCCATCTCCTCTCTATCTTCTGAATGCGCACCTTGCACTGATTTTTGTCTTCCTCAGGAGGTGTGCAGTACCCAGCATATATATCATCAGGGATCTCAAACGCTGTGTTGACCTCAGCCCTCTTTCCTCCTTTCTGTGGCTTCTTACCGTCAGCCATTTTATTCAGTTGAGGAATTTGAACAATTGAATTCTCTGAAGAAGTATGCAACTTTTCTTCAAGGAACGCTGCAAATGAGTTAAGTTGATGAGAACCTAGTGATTTAGCAGCTGACATGAGTACCTATGAACAGAGTATAGTTGCTAGGAATTTGGAGAGGTCATATGTGTTCTCAGAAGGTTTTATAAAGAACAAGTTTGAGGAATTTGACCAGATAAGTCCTGAAGAATTTCACTAAGCGTTCTTAGTCCTAGGTTCCAGAGTTGTATAGATCAGAAATCCGCACAATTGAGGAATCTTGAAGAGAAACTCACAGCATAGAGAAATGAATCAAGAACAAATGACATGAGAGGTGTTTTAGTGTGTGAGGATATGAAGAAAAACACCTTTGAAGATTTTGTAGATAATCATTCGATTCAACGAGGGCAGTAAAAGTAACTTTTAATTACCCTGAACGAAGAACACGACGAACTGGAGTGAGGAGATGTGAAGTTCGTCAGTGCGGATCTTCCATGCCCTAACTTGGCGGAGGAAGACAGCTACGACGGCGGCGGAGTGAAGATTTCCGCGGCCGGCGCGAGTACGGCGGCGACGAGGTCGAGGCAGTGAAGCTCTTCCTCACCGGCGATGATGAAGTAGTGGCGGCACTAGGGTTTGAGAAGCTCGAGCTGGAGAGAGGTCGAGCAGAGTAAAAGAAGTGAGGAAGGGGAGATGGGTATTTATAGACATGGTGAAAACCGTTCGCCCGAAGAATTTGGACGAACGTGCCCCTGAGCCTTCTCCTTTGCATGACATGTGTCACCCACATACTGAGAAGTGGAGATCGTGTTAGATCGTGGGTGAGTGGATAAGTATGTCATGGGATGTGGAACGGTTTGAGCGGCAACGCCAAAAATTGGATAAGATAAGTTAAAAGTTCTGTTCGCAATTTCTTCAGCTGACAAGGACACAGTGAAGATTTTGAACGAGTTTCAAATAGAACGCACATGAAGAATTTGTGAACAGATTGGGTTGAGTATAGCATAGAGGGGGAAGGCTCCGATCACATTCACTTAGCAGAAAAACCAACTTGAAGAAGTAGTCATAAGTGAATGCTGTAGAGGACATAAACTCATATATATATATATATATATATATATATATATATATATATATATATATATAGCCAATGAAGAAAAACAACGGAAACAGTGAAATCAATGCAAAGTTGAAGAATTTGAATAACTAAGGAATTTCAACTTTTGGTGGTGGCGTGACCCACCGTATAAGAATGATGATTTCAGACACCGCGTACAATTATCGTAGGGTTCTGAGAATCAAATTCTTAATTTCTTCACACTTAGAGTGTTATTCTTCATTGATTGAAGAAAAACGTTTCTTCATTGTTGCACATCTAAGTCATGAGTTTTGCATAAGTGTTAGGATGAGTGTCCTTTTCAAAGAACATTCGAAGATTCTAGGATATTTAGCTCACACCGCAACTTGCTAAATCTCTTCTCATCCAAGGGCTTTGTGAAGATATCGGCTAGCTGTTCTTCAGTCTTCACATGCTCAATAGAAATGTCGCCCTTCAACACATGATCACGAAGAAAATGATGACGAATCTGAATGTGCTTAGTCTTCGAGTGCTGAACTGGGTTGTGAGAAATCTTGATGTCACTCTCATTGTCACAGAAGAGAGGCACATTCTTCATGTTGACGCCGTAGTCCTTGAGAGTTTGCTTCATCCATAGCAATTGAGCACAGCAAGAACCAACGGCAATATACTCAGCTTCAGCAGTAGATAGTGATACACAATTCTGTTTCTTCGAGGACCAACAGACCAAAGATCGTCTGAGGAAATGACATGTACCAGATGTTGACTTGCGGTCCACATGATTACCAGCATAGTCAGAGTCAAAATATCCAATGAGATCAAAATCCGAGCCCTTGGGGTACCATAATCCAAGTGTTGGTGTGTGAGCTAGATATCAAAGAATATGCTTCACAACCTTATGGTGTGATTCCTTCGGTGTAGCTTGAAATCGGGCAAACATGCAAATACTAAGCATTATATCTGGCCTAGATGCACATAAGTACAATAAAGAACCAATCATGGAGCGGTATACCTTATGATCGAAGTCAATACCATTTTCATCAGTGCACAGATGGCCATTTGTGGGCATAGGAATTTTGACGCCTTTGCAATCTTGCATGCCGAATTTCCTCAGTACATCCTTGAGGTATTTCTCCTGAGATATGAATATGCCATTGCGTTGTTGACGAATTTGAAGACCTAAGAAGAATTTTAATTCTTCCATCATAGACATTTGATATTCTTCACTCATCATGTAGGTAAATTCATCACTATAACGTTGGTCAGTATAGCCAAAGATAATATCATCAACATATACTTGGCACACAAACAATTCACCATCATAAGATTTAGTGAAAAGAGTAGGGTCGAGTGAACCGGGTTTGAAGCCTTTCTTCATGAAGAATTCCTTCAAGGTATCATACCACGCCCATGGGGCCTTCTTGAGGCCATAGAGGGCCTTGTTGAGTCTGAAGACTTTGTCAGGATTCTTTGGATCTTCAAAACCTGGGGGTTGAGAAACATATACTTCTTCCTCAAGCTTACCATTAAGGAATGCACTTTTCACATCCATTTGATATAAAGTGATATCATGATGGTTAGCATAAGCAAGTAATATGCGAATAGCCTCAAGTCTAGCAATAGGTGCAAAAGTTTCATCGAAATCAATTCCTTCAACCTGTGTGTAGCCTTGAGCTACGAGCCGTGCCTTATTCCTCACCACAAGGCCATTTTCATCTTGCTTGTTGCGGTAGATCCACTTTGTGCCAATGATATTGTGCTTGCGAGGATCTGGACATTTGACCAGTTCCCAGACATTGTTGAGCTTGAACTGATGTAATTCTTCTTGCATGGCCTGAATCCACTCAGGCTCTAGAAATGCTTCATCTACCTTAGTGGGCTCTGTGATAGAGACAACAGCATAGTGCCCACAAAAGTTAGATAAATGTGAAGCTTTTGAGCGTGTGAGAGGACCTAGCGCTTTGATGTCATTGATGATCTTTTCAACTTGCACTTCTTTTGCAATGCGAGGATGAACTGGTTGTTGTTGAGGAATTTGATCAGCATTTTCTTCAGCACCATTTTCTTCAGTATTTTCTTCAGGTGCATTAGCTCGATGTTCTTCATGTTCTGGAATGAATTCTTCAGCAGATTCTTCAGTAGGAATGACATCCTCGGTAGCCTTGAACTTGATAGTTTCCTCAGGTGCTGGTTCATCTATCACAGTAGGTAGGTGCTCTCTTTGCGAGCCATTAGTTTCATTGAACCGCACATCTACAGTTTCAACAACCTTGTGAAGAACGTTGTTGAAGACTCTGTAGGTGTGCGAGTCCTTTCCGTAACCAAGCATAAAACCTTCATGTGCTTTTGGTGCAAATTTTGAGTTGTGATGAGGATCTCTGATCCAACATTTAGCACCGAAGACTTTGAAATAACTTACATTGGGTTTCTTGTCAGTGAGGAGTTCATAGGCAGTCTTCTTGAAGAATTTGTGGATATACTCTGTTGATGATGTGGCACATCGTATCAATTGCCCCGATCCAGAAACGACGAGGCGTTTTGTATTCATCAAGCATAGTGCAAGCCATCTCAGCAAGAGTCCTGTTCCTGCGCTCCACGATGCTGTTCTGCTGAGGAGTATAAGGAGCAGATAACTCATGAGTAATACCAAGTTCATCAAGATAGTCATCTAGACCAGAATTCTTGAACTCGGTTCCATTGTCACTTCTGATGTGCTTGATCTTCACACCAAAGTTGGTTGAAGCCCTCGAGGAAAATCGTTTGAAGACTTCCTGCACTTCATGTTTGTAAGTAACAATGTGTACCCATGTGTATCGAGAGTAATCATCAACAATAACAAAGCCATATTGAGATGCATCATTTGAAACTGTAGAATAATGGTTAGGACCGAAGAGATCCATGTGAAGCAATTCAAATGGACGAGTGGTGGTCATGATAGTCTTTGCTGGATGCTTAGCCTTTGTCATCTTCCCAGCTTCACAGGCTCCACATAGGTGATCCTTGAGGAATTTGACATTCTCGATGCCAATGACATGCTTCTTCTTCGCAAGCGTGTGCAAATTCCTCATGCCTGCATGACCAAGTCATCGATGCTAGAGCCAGCCTTCTGAAGCTTTTGCAAGTAGGCACACGACTGGTTGTGGTCCTATAGAGAAATCAACAATATACAGGTCTCCTCTCCTAAAGCCTTCGAAGACTTTGGAATTGTCATCTTCCATAACCAAGACAACAACCATATCGAGATCGCAAAGCATTGAGACAGACATGAAGTTGTATCCTAAAGACCCAGCAAGCATGACTTTGTCCATGTGTCGATCCTTTGTGATCGCAACCTTACCTAGACCCAATATCTGACTTTTGCCTTCGTCGGCAAAGATGATATGCTTCAGATGCGACGGAGATAATGGAGCACCCTTCAATATATTCTTGTCACGAGTCATGTGATTTGTACATCCACTATCGAGGACCCACTCAGTGGCTTTGGGTTGATCATCCTGTAGATGAATTAGTGAAACTTACGAACTCATATACTTCATCAGTGAAGAATATGACATCAATTCATCAGATCAATTTCATCAAGCAAAAAAATAGATAAAGCAGTATGAGGATGTGAGAAATCAAAGTTCATCTCTTCATGATTAGCCTGCATCCTTTCAGGCATACTCAGGTCTCCAGCATATTCTTCAGACGATTACGTACATCTGGAGACCTGACCCTGCAGAAGAGATTAGTTCTTTTTCTTCACCACCCACATTTGAAGGGGTGGCAAAGAGTTCATCACTCTGCGAGCTCCATACGAGAAAGGTGGCATAGAAGCCAGTCCATTTCATTTCACATAAGAGGAGTTAGGATAAGCATATGAATAAGCAGAGAAATTCTTCGAGGACTTATGAACATGATGATTAGAAGAATAATGCTCATATTCATAGCCCTTAGCTCTTCCCTGCAAAACAAAGTTGTTAGCACGATGATATTCATATGAGGACTTGGATCCATATGAAGAATTTGCTCTGGGGTTCCTATTCTTCACAGGTGGTGTCCTGAGGACATTCACCTGAAGACTTTCAAGGCACCTTTTGGGAACCCAGATTTTTTTCATAGGGGAACCATTCCTGCAGTTAGTGCCAACATATCTAGCAAATACGTCACCATTCTGATTTTTGAACAGTTTATAGTTGGAGTCAAATGACTCATCATCAGAACGAGGAGATTCACATGCAAATCCAGATAAGTTAGATGGATCAACTAGAGGTCCCTTTGCAGCAACCCATGTAGTTTTGGGGTACTGCTCAGGCTTCCAATATGTACCATCAGCATTGAGTTTCCTCTCAAAGGCAATACCCTCTTTCCTAGGGTTCCTGTTGAGGATTTGCTTTTTAAGCACATCACAAAGAATCTGATGCCCTTTGAGGCTTTTGTACATGCCTGTCATGTACAATTCCTTTAGCCCTGCATCGTCAGTGATACTAGCAGTGTCCTTAGATGAGGAATTAGTGATAACAAAGGAAGGTGAAGAATTTATAGCATTAGAAGCATTTGAACATTCAGGTGAAGAATTAGCAGATTCACGTTCAATGCATTTCAAACAAGGAGGAACAAATTCTTCCTGAGAAGCGCTGATTTGTTGAGCAAGTAATGAATCACGCTCCTTCTGAAGATCTTCATAACTCACTCTTAGCTTCTCAAGGTCTTGCTTTCTTTGAAGAAATTCATAAGAAATCTTCTCATGATCAGATAAGATAATGTTATGATGACCTTGAAGGTTATCAAACCTAGTCTGAAGTCTCTGAAGATTTTTAGTCAAGGCTTTAGTGCGATCCATTTCTTCACCCAACATATCATCACTTTTGTCTAGCATGCTTTGAACCTTTTCAAAAGCCCTTTGTTGTTTTACAGCAATCTTAGCAAGTTTAGAATAGCTGGGCTTAAGGTTTTCATCAGATTCATTCTCACTTGATTCAGAGGAGGTATATTTGAGTACCTTGGCAACCTTTGCCATGAAGCAATAGGTGGGAGCGTAGTCATCATCGCCTTCATCAGCCTTGTTGGTGAGGTCATTTTCTTCAGTGTTGAAGATAGACTTGCTGACGAATGCAGTAGCGAGGGCTAGGCTAGCCACTCCGGATTCGGACTCCTCAGATGCCTCCTCTTCCTCATTTTCTTCAGATTCAGCCTCAGAGTCCATTTCCTTGCCAATGAATGCCCTAGCCTTCTTGGAGCTGCTTTTCTTGTCAGATGAGGATTTTGAGGATTTTGATGATGAAGATTTTGAGGATTTCTTCTTTTTCTTCGCATCATCAGAACTGTAATCCTTGTATTTCTTCTTCTTTGATTCCTTTTCCCACTGAGGACAATCTTGAATGTAATGTCCAGGTTTCTTGCATTTGTGACAGAGCCTCCTCTTGTAGTCACTGGATGAGGAATAATTGCTCCTTGAGGGTCTTCCAAAGCGACCAGGTCTTGAGAACTTTTGGAACTTCTTCACAAGCAGTGCTAGCTCATGGCTTAGTTCTTCAGGATCACCAAGGCTGCTACCAGAGTCTTCATCTTTGGACTCAGATACTACCTTGGCCTTCAGTGCACGTGATCTGCCATAGCTCGAACCATAGAGATCTATTTTTTCAGCAAGTTGGAACTCATGAGTATTTAGCCTCTCGAGAATATCAGCGGGATCAAGTGACTTGTAATCAGCACATTCTTGTATCATCAATGCCAGAGTGTCAAATGAGGAATCAAGCGATCTCAGCAATTTCTTCACCGCCTCATGGTCGGTGATGTCAGTGGCACCAAGTGCTTGAAGCTCATTTGAGATGTCAGTGAGGCGATCGAAGGTTTGTTGAACATTTTCATTGTCGAGTCTTTTGAAGCGGTTGAAGAGATTGCGAAGAACATCAACTCGAGAGTCACGCTGTGTTGCAACTCCTTCATTCACTTTCGAAAATCTATCCCACATAAGCTTAGCAGTTTCCAAAGCACTCACTCTTCCATACAGTCCTTTGCTCAGATGGCCACATATGATATTCTTCGCTTGAGAATCGAGTTTCTTGAATCTCTTCACATCAGCAGCATTCAGAGAAGGTGTGACTAAGGGAACACCATTTTCCACAACATACCAGAGATCGTTATCAATTGCCTCAAGATGCATTCGCATCTTATTCTTCCAGTAGGGGTAGTCCGTCCCATCGAAGGTAGGACACCCAACAAAGAACTTGATCATACCTGCGGTCGACATAACTAAAACTCCAGGCGGTTAAACCAAAATCACACAGAACAAGGGAGAACCTGGCTCTGATACCAATTGAAAGTGCGTTATATCGACTAGAGGGGGGTGAATAGGCAATTTTTATGAATTCTTCACTGAGGAATTTGCAGGTGAGGAAATTCCTTAGCGAAGAACTACTAGCAGCGGAATAAGTACTCAAAAGTAAACATAACAGAACACAAGCATAGTCATCATGATGAAATGAAGACAGACACAGAGTACAGAAAGCGTAAGCACATGATAACACATGATGAAGACAAACAGACTGAAGAAATTGAACTGAGGAAATTGAGAAAATCTTTAGTCAAAGTCTTTAAACACAGATATGAACAAGCACACAACACAGTTATGAGGAAATGAAAGAGTTGAGGAACTAGAACCAGTATGCTTGGTGAAGACAATGATTTGGTAGACTAGTTCCAACTGCTGTCCCAGTTGTACGTCTGGTTAGGGCAACTAGGTATTTAAACCTGAGGACACACAGTCCCGGACACCCAGTCCTGAACACGCAGCTCAGGACACTCAGTCCTCACCATATTCCCCTTGAGCTAAGGTCACACAAACCTCGCCCAATCACTCGTGGTAAGTCTTCAGGTGACTTCCGAACCTTCACAAACTTGGTCACTCAGTGATCCACAATTCCTCTTGGATGCTCTAGACCATGACGCCTAACCGTCTGGAAGAAGCACAGTCTTCAAAGGTAACAAGCATCGGATCCATGCAGGATCAATCTCTTCAGTGATGCTCAATCACTTGGGGTTTGTAGGTGTTTGGGTTTGGTTTTTCCTCACTTGATGATTTTCGCTCAAAGTCCTCGGAGGATGGGTTGCTCTCAAATGACAAGTGTCAATTTCTCTCAGAGCAGCCAACCAGCTAGTGGTTGTAGGGGGCGGCTATTTATCGCCTAGGGAGCAGCCCGACATGATAAGACATAAATGCCCTTCAATGATAAGACCGTTAGGTGGATAGATATTTTGGGACAGCTGGCGCATAGCACAGCAACGGTCGGAATTTTGAGTGGCGAAATCCTCAGGGCTATCATGTTCCTCACTGTGTAGGCAGTCTGCACTGGCGAATTCCTAACTCCTCAGTCAGAACAAATTCCTCAGAGACCAGAAGAACTTCGTCTCTGTCACTGAAGAATATGACTGAACTGTATGCGATTTCCAATGGCTTCACTCGAAGGGATTGGTAGGTGTAGGATTTGAGTTGAGCATCACATGGAAATTTTTCCTTAGTATTTCCTCGACCGGCTTTAACAGTACGGTGTTTCCCATGTCTCAAGAAAGAGAAAATGAAACTACGAAAACAAAAGTCTTCACGCTTCATGTTGCTCGAATGAATACCAAGTCTTCAAGGTCACACCCATTTCTTCACTTTCAAAGTCTTTAGAAAGTCTTCAGAAATCCAAAGTCTTCAGTCGAAGAAGTTCATTTTTAGGGGTCAACTTTCTCTGTAAATATAAAACTCCTCATAGACTTGTAGACCTGTGTACACTCACAAACACATTAGTCCCTTAACCTATAAGTCTTCAATACACCAAAATCACTAAGGGGCACTAGATGCACTTACACTTGTGCTTCGGGTAGCTCTTTGGGGGTGTGAGGCCGTATTCCTCGGCTGCCAGGACATTAGTCCATCTGTCGTTGAGCAAATCCTGATCAGCTTGAAGCTGTTGCTGCCTCTTTTTCAGGCTTCTTGTAGTGGCGATTAGCCGACGCTCAAAGTGCTCTTGTTTGAGGGGTTCCTCTAGCACGATGAAGTCTTCATCGCCGAGGCTCACATCCTCTTTGGAGATCGGTAGGTAATTACTGTCCTCCGAGTCCTCGTTCCCGACAAGATCTTCGGGGTTTACTTGCCCATCGTCCTAATCGTCCTATTCGGATGTTGGCTCTACAGGGGCTTCAGGGTCTCCGGCTTTCTCCCGAGTGTCATTCTCTTCTGTGCCGGTATTGCTGTCTTTTTGGCGATGTGATTTTGAGTAGCGCTGTTGACGTCGATGTTTTGGAGGTGCTTCGGCAGGCTTGTCCTCAACCGGATTCTCCTGGCCGTTGTTGCCATCCTCTTTGGGTGTATCCACCATGTACACATCATACGTGGAGGTGGCCATCCATCGTCTGGTGAACGGAGGGTTTTGGCCTTGCTCGTCTCCGACATCGTCGTCCATACCGTCGATGTCTTCGGACGTGTAATCCAACATGTCGGTTAAATCTTCGAGAGTGGATATGGAGTGGGTGGTGGGTGGGACGTAAAATTCCCCGCTCTCAGCCCCTAGTCTAGGCTGGGCATAATTCGAAAGTGATCCTTCTACAATGGCGAGTGATCGCATTAAGTCCAGAGCCTCGTTTAAAGGCGAGGGTTGGACAGAGAAGCGAGAGTCCGTGGGGTTGTCCGGAGTTGGAGCCTCCTGGCGGCGCCCACTTGGCACGGACCTCGAGGGTTTGGACTTAGAGTCCGGCGGAGTGTCCGGTGCTTCTCCGGCAGCAAGCTCCATAAGTGCAGAGAGTCTGGCTGGCTCTAGACTCCCGTTTTTGGACCTGTCGGCCTGCTCTGTATCTAAGGTCAGAGCGGCGATTGGGGTCACGAACCCTTCGAAGATCAAATCTCCTCAAATATCAACGACGTAGTTTAAGCTCCCAAAACTGATCTCATGACCAAGGGCGTAGCGTCGATCTGCTCAAGGTGACCAATCGAGTTGGCTCGCAGCGTGAAGCCGCCGAACACAAAAATTTGGCCCGGGGGGGAAATCTCCCCCAAAATGGCATCGTCGTGGATAATTGAACGAGCCATCGAATCCTTTGTCGACGACACAGAGGAACTCTTAATGAAAGCACCAATGTCGGTGTCAAAAACTGGCAGATCTCGGGTAGGGGTCACGAACTGTGCGACTAAGGATCGAAGGTAATAGGAGGCAGGGGACACGATGTTTACGCAGGTTCGGGCCCTCTTGATGGAGGTAAAACCCTACGTCCTGCTTGATTGACTTTGATGAGTATAGGGGTTACAAGAGTGGATCTACCACGAGATCGTAATGGCTAAACCCTAGATGTCTAGCCTATATGATTATGACTGCCCCTACGGACTAAACCCTCCGGTTTATATAGACACCGGAGGGGGCTAGGGTTGTATAGAGTCGGTTTACAGAGAAAGGAATCTTCATATCCAAACGCCAAGCTGGCCATCCACGCAAAGGTGAGTCCCATCCGGACACGGGGGAAGGCCTTCTATCTTGTGTCTTCTTGGCCCATTAGTCTGGCCCATATCACATAGCCCGGACGCCCGGGGACCCCCTAATCCAGGACTCCCTTAGTGCTTAGGCGAAGCCCTGCGCGGATCACTTCACCATCACTGTCCCCACGCCGTCCTGCTGACTGAACTCATCTGCTACCTCGACACCTTGCTGGATCAAGAAGGCGAGGGACGTCACCGAGCTGAACTTGTGCACAACTCAGAGGTGTCGTATGTTCGGTACTTGATCGGTTGGAGCTAGAAAAAGTTCGACTACATCAACCGCGTTGTCAAACGCCTCCACTTTCCCTCTACGAGCATACGTAGACACACTCCCCCTCGTTGCTATCCATCTCCATGGATAGATCATTGCGTGTGCGTATAATTTTGTTTTGTTTTCCATGCAACATTTCCCAACAGTGGCATCCGAGACAGGTCTATGCATAGATGATATGCACGAGCAGAACACAAAGAGTTGTAGGTGGTGATAGTCATACTGCTTACCACCAATGCCTTATTTTGAGTCGGTGGTATTGTGGGACGAAGTGGCCTGGACCAACCTTACATGTCCACGCACATGAGACCGGTTTCACCGACACACATGCAACTAGTTTTGCATAAAGGTGGTTGGCGGGTGTCTGTTTCTCCTACTTTAGTTGAATCGAATTTGACTGCGGCCGGTCCTTAAAGAAGGTTAAAATGGAAAACTAGACAAAACACTGTTGTTGTTTTGATGCGTAGGTAAGAACGGTCTTGCTAGAAGCCCGTAGCAGCCACATAAAAACTTGCAACAACAAAGTAGAGGACGTCTAACTTGTTTTTGCAGGGCTGTTGTGATGTGATATGGTCAAGACATGATGTGATAAATGTTATTGTATGAGATGATCATGTTTTGTAAGATATCTGACAACCGGCAGGAGCCTTATGGTTGTCTATTTATTATATGAAATGCAAACACCATGTAATTGCTTTACTTTATCACTATGTGTTAGCGACAGTTGTAGAAGCAATAGTTGGCGAGACGACCACGACGCAACGATGGAGATCAAGGTGTCAATCCGATGACGATGGAGATCATGAAGATGCTTTGGAGATGGAGAACAAAAGCACAAGATGATGATGGCCATATCATGTCACATATTTTGATTGCATGCGATGTTTATCTTTTATGCATCTTATTTTGCTTAGTACGGCGGTAGCATTATAAGATGACCCCTTCACTAAATTTCAAGGTAAAAGTGTTCTCCCTGAGTATGCACCATTGCTACAGTTCGTCGTGTTGAGACACCACGTGATGATCGGGTGTGATAGACTCTATGTTCACATACAACGGGTGCAAGACAGTTTTGCACTTGCGGAATACTCGGGTTAAACTTGACGAGCCTAGCATGTACGGACATGGCCTCAAAACACTGGAGACCGAAAGGTCGAACGTGAATCATATAGTAGATATGATCAACATAGAGATGTTCACCATTCATGACTACCCCATCTCACGTGATGATCCGACATGGGTTAGTTGATTTGGATCACGTATCACTAAGATGATTTGAGGGATATCTATTTAAGTGGGAGTTCTTTAGTAATATGATTAATTGAACTTAATTTATCATAAACTTAGTCCTGATAGTATTTGTAAATCTATGTTGTAGATCAATAGCTCGCGATATAGCTCCCTTATTTTTGATATGTTCCTAGAGAAAAATAAGTTGAAAGATGATAGTAGCAATGATGCAGACTGGGTCCGTGATCTGAGGATTATCCTCATTGCTGCATAGAAGAATTATGTCCTTGATGAACAGCTAGGTGACAGACCTATTGCAGGAGCAGAAGCAGAAGCAGACATTATGAACATTTGCAAGCTCAATATGATGACTACTTAATAGTTTAGTGCGCCATGCTTTACGGCTTAGAACCAGGACTTCAAAACCGTTTTCAATGTCACAGAGCATATGAGATGTTCCAAGAGCTCAAATTGGTATTTTAGACTCATGCCCGTGTCGAGAGGTATGAGACCTCTGACAAGTCTTTGCCTACAAGATGGAGGAGAATAGCTCAACCAGTGAGCATGTGCTCAGAATGTCTGGGTACTACAATCACTTGAATCAAGTGGGAGTTAATCTTCCAGATAAGATAGTGATTGGCAAAGTTCTCTAGTCACTATCACCAAGCTACTAGAACTTCATGATGAACTATAATATGCAAGGGATGATGAAAACATGATTCCCGAGCTCTTCGCAATGCTGAAATCGGTGAAGGTAGAAATCAAGAAAGAGCACCAAGTGTTGATGGTTAACAAGATCACTAGTTTCAAGAAAAAGGGCAAGGGAAAGAGAGGGAACTTCAAGAAGAATGGCAAGAAAGTTGCCACTCCCGTGAAGAAGCCCAAAGCTGGACCCAAGCCTGAGACTGAGTGCTTCTACTACAAAGGGACTGGTCACTGGAAGCAGAACTACCAAGAATACTTGGTAGATAAGAAGGATGGCAAAGTGAACAAAGGTATATTTGATATACATGTTATTGATGTGGACTTTAGTAGTGTTCATAGCAACCCCTGGGTATTTGATACCGGTTCAGTTGCTAAGATTAGTAACTCGAAACAGGAGTTGCAGAATGAACCGAGACTAGTTATGGGTGAAGTCATGATGTGTGTTGGAAGTGATTCCAAGGTTGATACGATCACCATTGCGCACTCCCTCTACCTTCGGGATTAGTGTTGAACCTAAATAAATGTTATTTGGTGTTTGCGTTGAGCATAAATATGATTAGATCATGTTTATCGCAATACAGTTATTCCTTTAAGTGAGAGAATAATTGTTGTTCTGTTTACATGAATAAAACCTTCAATGGTCATACACCCAATGTGAATGGATTATTGAACCTCGATCGTAGTGATACACATATTCATAATATTGATGCCAAAAGATGAAAAGTTGATAATGATAGTCCAACATATTTGTGGCACTGCCGTTTAGGTCATATTGGTGTAAAGCGCATGAAGAAACTCCATGCAGATGGGCTTTTGGAATCACTTGATTATGAATCATTTGATGCTTGCGAACCATTCCTCATGGGAAAGATGACTAAAACTCCATTATGTGGAACAATGGAGCGAGCCAATGACTTATTGGAAATAATACATACCGATGTATGCGGTCCAATGAGTGTTGAGGCATGTGGCATGTATCTTTCTTTTCTGACCTTCACAGATGATTTGATTAGGTATGGGTATATCTACTTGATGAAACACAAGTCTGAAACATTTGAAAAGGTTCAAAGAATTTCAGAGTGAAGTAGAGAATCATCATAACAAGAAAATAAAAGTTTCTATGATCTGATTGCGGAAGCAAATATTTGAGTTATGAGTTTGGCCTTCATTTAAAACAATGTGGAATAGTTTCACAAATCACGCCACCTGGAACACCACAGCGTAATGGTGTGTCCAAATGTTGTAACCACACTTTATTAGATATGGTGCAATCTATGATGTCTCTTACCGATTTACCACTATCGTTTTGGGGTTATGCATTAGAGACAGCTGCATTCACGTTAAATAGGGCACCATCTAAATCCGTTGAGACAACACCGTATGAACTATGGTTTGGCAAGAAACCTAAGCTGTCATTTCTTAAACTCTGGGATTGTGATACTTATGTCAAAAGGCTTCAGCCTGATAAGCTCGAACCCAAATCGGAGAAGTGCATCTTCATAGGATACCCTAAGGAAACAATTGGGTACACCTTCTACCACAGATCCGAAGGCAAGATCTTTGTTGCTAAGAATGGATCCTTTCTAGAGAAGGAGTTTCTCTCGAAAGAAGTGAGTGGGAGGAAAGTAGAACTTGATGAGGTAATTATACCTTCTCTCGAATTGGATAGTAGCACATCATAGAAAATTGTTCCCGTGATGCCTACACTAACTAGAGAGGAAGCAAATGATAATGATCATGAAACTTTAGATCAAGTTGCTACTGAACCTCATAGGTCAACCAGAGCATGATCCGCACTAGAGTGGTACGGCAATCCTATCCTGGAAGTCATGTTATTAGACCACGGCGAACCTATGAACTATGAAGAAGCTATGATGAGCCCAGATTCTGACAGATGGCTTGATGCCATGAAATCTGAGATATGAACCGTGTATGAGAACAAAGTGTGGACTTTGGTGGATTGCTTGATGATCGGCAAGCCATTGAGAATAAATGGATCTTCAAGAAGAAGACCGAAGCTGATAGTAATGTCACTATCTACAAAGGTTGACTTGTCACAAATGGTTTTCGACAAGGTTCAAGGAGTTGACTATGATGAGACTTTCTCACCCGTAGCGATGCTTAAGTCTATCTGAATCATGTTAGCAATTGCCATATTTTATGATTATGAAATCTGGCAAATGGATGTCAAAAACTACATTCTTTAATGAAATTAAAGAAGAGTTGTACATGATGCAACTAGAAGGTTTTGTCAATCCTAAAGGTGCTAACAAAGAGTGCGATCTCCAGCGATCCATCTATGGACTAGTGCAAGAATCTCGGAGTTGGAATATACGCTTTGATAAGGTGATCAAAGCATATGGTTTTATACAGACTTATGGTGAAGTCTGTATTTACAAGAAATTGAGTCGGAGCTCTGTAGCATTTCTGATATTATATGTGCATGCCATATTATTGATTGGAAATGATATAGAATTTCTGGATAGCATAAAAGGATACTTGAATAAGAATTTTTCAATAAAAGACCTCGGTGAAGCTACTTACATATTGAGCATCAAGATCTATAGGGATAGATCAAGACGCTTAATAGAACTTTTACAAAACACATACCTTGATAGGATTTGAAGAAGTTCAAAATGGTTTAGTCCAAGATGGGGTTCTTGCCTGTATTACAAGGAGTGAAATTGAGTAAGTCTCAAAGCCCAACCACGGTAGAATATAGAGAGATAATGAAAAGTCATTCCCTATGCCTCAGCCATAGGTTCTATACGACATGCCATGCTGTGTACCACACCTGATGTGTGTCTTACCACTTATCTGGCAAAGAGGGTACAAGAGTGATCCAGAAGTGGACCACTTGACAACGGTCAAAATTATCCTTAGGTTCCTAAAGAGGACAAATGAAATATTTCTCAGTTATGGAGGTGACAAAGAGTTCGTCGTAAAGGTTTATGTTGATGCAAGCTTTGACACTGATCACGATGACTCTAAGTCACAATCTGGATACATATTAAAAGTGGGAGCAATTAGCTGGAGTAGCTCAGTGCAGAGCATTGTAGACATAGAAGAGATGGCTCCTACTCTAGAGGATGTGTCACTTTTGCTGGGACTACCGTTGGCAGGTCATGCCATAGGACCGTTGGACGCACTGGCTGGTTGAGAGATAGTGATGGAAATATGCCCTAGAGGCAATAATAAAATGGTTATTATTATATTTCCTTAATCATGATAAAGGTTTATTATTCATGCTAGAGTTGTATTGACCGGAAACTAAATACATGTGTGGATACATAAACAAATACCATGTCCCTAGTGAGCCTCTACTAGACTAGCTCGTTGATCAAAGATGGTTAAGGTTTCCTAACCATAGACATGAGTTGTCATGTGATAACATGATCACATCTTTAGGGGAATGATGTGATGGACAAGACACATTCGTTAGCTTAGCATCTTGATCGTTCAGTTTTATTGCTATTGCTTTCTTCATGTCAAATACATATTCCTTCGACTATGAGATTATGCAAATCCCGGATACCAGAGGAATGCCTTGTGTGCTATCAAATGTCACAACGTAACTGGGTGATTATAAAGATGCTCTACAGGTATCTCCAAAGGTGTTTGTTGATTTGGCATAGACCGAGATTAGGATTTGTCACTCCGAGTATCGGAGAGGTATCTCTCGGCCCTCTCGGTAATACACATCATAAGAAGCCTTGCAAGCAAAGTGACTAATGAGTTAGTTACAGGATGATTTATTATGGAACGAGTAAAGAGACTTGCCGGTAACAAGATTAAACTAGGTATGAAGAAACTGACGATCGAATCTCGGTCAAGTAACATACCGATGGACAAAGGGAATTATGTATGTTGTCATAATGGTTCGATCGATAAAGATCTTCATAGAATATGTAGGAGCCAATATGATCATCCAGGTTCTGCTATTGGTTATTGGCCGGAGAGGTGTCTCGGTCATGTCTACATAGTTCTCGAACCCGTAGGGTCCACACGCTTAACGTTCGATGACAATATTGTATTATATGGGTTATGTGATTTGGTGACCGAATGTTGTTCAGAGTCCCAGATGAGATCATGGACATGATGAGGAGTCTCTAAATGGTCGAGAGGTAAAGATTGATATATAGGACGATTGTATTTGGACACCGAAAGTGTTCCAGAGGGTACCGGGTACATATCAGGTCACCGGAAGGGGTTCCGGGCACCCCCGACAAAAGATATGGGCCTTATGGGCCAAGAGGGGAAACGCACCATCCACAAGGGGCTAGTGTGCCCCACATATGGGCTGGCCAGGGTTGGAGCAGGAAAGGGGAAGGGAGAAAGGCAAGTGTGGATTAGTATTCCCACTTCCTTCTCTCTCCCTCCTCTTTCGTTCCCTCTCCGTCAAATATGGCAGGGAGCACAGCGCAAGGAAGCCCAAAGGGGGCCAGCGGCTAGCCCTTGGGAATCTCCTGGCCTCTTCCCTCCCCCTCCCACCTATATATATGTGGGGAGAGGGGCGCCTAGAACACACAACATCAATTGTTAGCCGTGTGTGGCGCCCCCTCCACAGTTTACACCCTCAGTCATATTCTCGCGGTGCTTAGGCCAAGCCCTACACGGATCACTTCACCATCACTGTCACCACACCATCAGATCACTTCACCATCACTGTCACCACACCATCATGCTGATGGAACTCATATGCTACCTTGACCCCTTGCTGGATCATGAAGGTGAGGGACATCACCGAGCTGAACTTGTGCAGAACTCGGAGGTGCCGTACGTTCGATACTTGATCGGTCGGAGCTAGAAGAAGTTCGACTACATCAACCGCATTGTCAAATGCTTCTGCTTTTGGTCTACGAGGGAACGTAGACACACTCTCCCCCTCATTGCTATGCATCTCCATGGATAGATCATTGCATGTGCGTAGAAATTTTTTGTTTTCCATGCAATGTCTCCCAACAGCTAGGTCTTACACAATGTTTTCATGGTGTGGGAGCATCACAGACCTAAGTATGATTGGTTGCACAATTTCCAGATTAGTTCCCCTAACTCTTATCGTGCATATGGTTTTACAGAAGACACCTGCGGCCTACTAAAACTTTCTCTTTGCTTAATGCAGATTCAGAAGTTCCCGACGCCTTTGAGTGCGAAACAGATCACTCGGAGCCTCGAGGCCTACTTAATGTGGCTTTTCAGCAAGTGATGTTCACATAGAACCATGCCACCACTATAAGCGCGCTACATCCCTATGGCACTCGAGATAGCGAACGCTGAGACTGCAGATCAGATCAGACAGAGGAGTGATACGTCTCCAACGTATCTATAATTTTTTATTATTCCATGTAGTTATATTATCATTCTTGGATGTTTTACAATCATTTTATATCATTTTTTGGGACTAACCTATTGACATAGTGCCAAGTGCCAGTTGCTGTTTTCTGTTTGTTTTTTTACATCGCAGAAAATCAATATCAAACAGAGTCCAAATGCAGCGAAACTTTTTGTGGTTTTTTGGACCAAAAGACACCAGATGGGCCAGAGAAGCACCTAGGGGGTGCCTCGAGGGGGGCACAACCCACCATGGCGAACATGGGCCCCCAGGCGCGCCCAGGTGGGTTGTGCCCACCTCGGTGGCCTCCCGCACTGCCTCTTCACTCTATAAATACCTCCTTGCTCGAAACCCTAAGGGAGTCAACGAAATTTTATTCCAGCCGCCGCTAGTTCCAGAACCACGAGGTCCAATCTAGAGCCCTATTTCGGCACTCCACCGGAGGGGAACACGATCACGGAGGGGTTCATCATCCTCATTGGTGCCTCTCCGATGATGCGTGAGTAGTTCAACTCAGACCTACGGGTCAGTAGGTAGTAGCTAGATGCCTTTTTCTCTCTTTGTATCTCAATACAAGGGTCTCTTGGAGATCTATTTGATGTAATGACTCTTTGCAGTGTGTTTGTTGGGATTCAATGAATTGTGGGTTTATGATCAGATTTGCCTTGATTTAATATCCAATCTTGATTGTTATAGCCTCGTATTTCTTCTCCAATATTTGGGTTTTGTTTGGACAACTTGATCTATTTATCTTGCAATGTGAAGAGGTGCTTTGTATTGGGTTCGATCTTGCGGTGTCCTTTCCCAGTGACAGAAGGGGCAGGAAGGCTCGCATGTATCGTTGCTATTAAGGATAAAAAGATGGGGTCTATTCCTACACGAATAGATCTGTCTACATCATGTCATCATTCTCATTGCATCACTCCATTTTTCCATGAACTTAATACCCTAGATGCATGCTGGATAGTGGTCGATGTGTGGAGTAATAGTAGTAGATGCAGGCAGGAGTCGGTCTACTAATCTTGGACATGATGCCTATATGCATGATCATTGTCTTGGATATCATCATAATTATTTGCTTTTCTATCAATTGCCCAACAGTAATTTGTCTACCCACCGTTGCTATTTTCTCAAGAGAAGCCACTGGTGAAATCTACGGGCCCGGGGTCTATTTTCCTATCATATACTTTCAAATCCATATTACCAATTGCCTTTTCTTTTATTTGCTTCTTTTATTTTCATATCTATATTATCAAAACCCAAAAATACCTTGCTGCATTTTATTTACTTTTATTTGCATCTATCAATATAGTATAATTTAATCCTATCCTTATGTCACTTTTTGGCACCGCTACCCAAAAGGGATTGACAACCCCTTTAACGCGTCGGGTTGCAAGTATTTGTTATTTGTGTGTAGCTACCGTTTGCGTAGTGTTGCGTGGTTCTCCTACTGGTTCGATAACCTTGGTTTCATCACTGAGGGAAATACCTTACCGTTGCTGTGTTGCATCCTCCCTTATTCCTTGGGGAAACACCAACGCATCTCAAGCAACATCAAAGGAACTTTCTGGCGCCGTTGCCAGGGAGACATCACCAACATCTACTAGGTTCCTAATCACAAATCTCATATCATTGCAATTACATTATTTTCCATTTGCCTCTCATTTTCATCTCCCCCACTTCACAAAAATTTGCCGTTTTATCCGTCTTCTTTTTCATTCGCCTTTTTTCTCGTCAGATCTATCTTTTTTTCTTGCAATCTTGTTGGCCTCTTTGCTTGTGTTGCCATGTGTCTTCTATTTGCATGCATCTTCGCTAGCTAAAAATCTATTGATATGGATCCTCATCCACTTGCTAATCTTTTTAAAAGATATAATTATGATTAACCAATTGCTAGTGATTTGTGTCAGGGGTTTGGTGCGACATATGCCAAAGGATGGCTAATCATGATGGGGGCTAGTAAGACGTCGTCGGTGCCAGGAAACGGGATGAGGCGAAGACATGCATGCCGGCGAATCTTACCCAGGTTCAGGGCTCTCCTAGGAGATAACACCCCTAGTCCTGCTCTACGGGGTCTCCGCATGATCACTAAGGCACTAACAAGTACAATGGCGCTCCTCGAGCTGTATGCGAGAGGTAGAAGAAGGCAGGGCTAGCTTCCTCCTCTCTCTATGTGTGTCTAGGTCTAACAGGGCTGGGGACCCTCTTCATGAGTGCCCTGGGGGTTTTATATAGGCCTACCCCCAGGGGTACAATGGTAATCTTGCCGGGTGTAGGACCCAACTGTTAGTGTCTTCTGTCGTCGGCTCCTTTGCCGGCCGCTGGGGCCCGCCGCCTGGTGGGCCCTACCGGCTGGTCTGGTACGGAGCCGATAGGCCACCTCCATCACTCGCGGGTCGGGACGGCTGCTTGTTACTGTAGCCGTAACACTAATGACGCATGCTTGGTCAGGGGGAGGCGTGCCTACAGTCCCGCTGTCTGGTGGGAGATCACTATAGCCACACACCATGTCTTGTGTGGTTAATGGTGCATGGACTCCGAGGGACGAGTGGGCCGCTTGTTAGAGGTCAGCCCCCTTCGGGTCCGTCCGCTCAGGTCCTGCCGTCTTCTGGGCTCTTGCTGCCTGGTAGGGCCTGCTGCCTGCAGGCCGTACCAACAGGCCGTCGTGGGAACAGGGTTCCACCTGACAGCGGCGACGTCAAGGGAGGGATGGCAACAGTACCCCGTCGTTCGGAGATCTCGACCAGTATGGGACACTGTGGCCACACCCCGCCCTGGATATGGTGGTGTTAGGCTACGCTGTAGCCTCACCCCGTCTTGTCTTCTTTATGGGGGCGCAGACTTTGAGGGCGTCGTGGGCCGCCTGCCAGGAGCCGGCCTCCCTGGAGGCCGCCTGCTGGGAGTCGGCTCATCTTGGGGCCGTCTTCTGGTACTTGGCTGTCCTCTGGCAGCCGGCCGTGTCAAGCCAGCCGACCACCAGAAGGAGACACTTCATCCTTGACACTCGTTGGGTGCAGTCGGCTCTTGAAATGCCGAGGGACCCGGGTTAAGCTACCCGTGGTCCATTACTCCAACAGTAGTCCCTGAAGCTGGTGAGGTAGCGCAGTCGTCAAGCCGAGGTGCCTCAGCAGTTTCCTTCTCCGAACGCTCTTGCTGACTGCTTCGTCCGTCTTCTGGCATGCCGCCTGCCGGGAGTCGGCCATGACCAGGAGGATTCGCCTGATGATCTTGAAATGTCAGGGCGGGAAAATAGGTGGCGTGCCCTTTAAGCCTCTAGCCCACCGCCCACCGCGAGCGCGCCACGCGGCGCCAGCTAGCCGGGCCAGCCTTCCAGCCCACGCATGCGATGGGACGCGACAGCAGGCTGGGCCTGCCACGACCGGGCCTCGGTGCGCGGGCGGATCCGCTGCGGCTGAGGCGGACCATTGCGGTTCCACGTGGAGTTACCGCGCGCAGTAACTCATGCAATAATCGTGGGAACGTGGGGTCGTGGGCGCAGTTAATCCCACGATCCCACGCCCCGCCCCCTCGGCTTCGCAGCCCAGGGGCTATAAGTAGGGGGTAAGAGGGGGAGCAGCGAAGCATGCGTGCCCTCCTCCCCATTGCCATTTTCATCCTTCTCCTTCTCCTGCTACCACCGCACTCCTACACCCCACTGAAGCGCCACCGCTGCTCGTCACCGACAACCTCCTCCGCGTCGAGCTTCTTGCTTCGCCGCGGACCTCGCCCCAGCCACCGCGCCATTTCCCCGCCAAGTTAGGACTCCATGATGAGCGAGAAGGGAGGGGACTGGGATGGCTCGGTCGTCATCGCCGACCATCTCGCCTTCCTTCGCACCACACGGCGGCTGCCCAGTGCGGGCTACGTCAAGTTGCGCATGCCGCCGGAAGAGGAAATCTCGCCGGCATTGCCGGGAGGCGAGTGGGTCATCTTCCACTCGCACTTCCTGCGCGGCTTCGGCCTGCCGGCGAGTGGGCTTTTCCGCTCCTTCCTCAATTTCTATCATCTCCAGCCACATCACCTGACGCCCAACACCGTGACCTGTTGTCCGCCTTCGTCACGATGTGCGAGGGCTATCTCGGCATCCTCCCCACCATCAAGTTGTGGGGAGCATTCTTCTACACCAAGTTGGGCACCTCCGCCAGGGAGAAGGCGGCCCAATGCGGCGCCTTCGTTGCGGTGCGCCGTCCGTCGGTGAAGAATGCCTTCCCCGCCATCAAGCTGTCACAGTCGGTCAAACTGTGGCAGAAATTGTATTTTTACACAGAGAACGTCGACCCCGCCATGGACTTAATCAACTTGCCACCCTATGAAGCCAGCCCTCCGGCCGAACCTCGGGCTAACTGGGGCTACAAGCCGAAGCCCTTGTCAGCCGACGCCATCGCAGCCATCAACCGGCTCCGGGTGCTGACGGACTCGGCAGGCCTCAAGGTGTCTGACCTGCTATTCTCCTTCGTTGAGCACCGGGTTCTCCCGCTCCAAGGCCGACCACATCTGATCTGTCGGATGAGTGGGAATCGGGACCCAAGCCGGATGTGCACGAAGGACATGCCGGCTATTGAGGTCGCTCGCATGGTGAACGAGATCTCAGACCTCAAGCTGTCGGATGGATCTTGGCAGTTCGGCATGCAGCCATACTCCCGGGCCAGCCCGCCGCCTCCTGTAAGTTCTTCAACTCACTCTTCTTTTAGTATTTGTCTTGGTATCGGTCTTGCCGTCTTGACCAGTCGGTCCTTCAAACGCAGATCTTCATGTCTTCGGCGACGGTCGCCATCGTAGGGCCGGGTGGAGACTACCTGCCGGACCGGGCGGTGAGCGACATGGACGACCCCGACTTGGGGGCGGCCGCATTGGAGGACGACGTCATAGGCGTCGGCGATAGAGCGGGCGCCTCCGAAGACGTGGGTGGTATCGAGACCCGGCCCAACGATGACGAGGATGAGGACGAGCAGCGCCATGCGCGAGGCGCCGGCAGGGCGGACGCGGGCCCTTTCGTCGAGCCGGCTGCTCAAGGCGGCACACACAAGCACAAACAAGGCACCACCTTGTTTGGTAGCGCGCCAAAGAAGCCCAAGAACCCGACCGCCGTGACCAAGCAAAAGGAGGCCCTGTGAAGGTGACCAAATTTCAGAAGCTTCCGAAAGCGCCTCCCATGGTATCGGGGTAAGCATCCTTTCCTTGTGCTTTTTTCTCTTTGGTTGATTCTTTCTGAGCTTTTTTGCTTTACTTTCTTGTCTTAGGGCTTTGCTCTCTCTTGAGAAGTTGGCCGCCGCCTCCGTCATTGGGTCGGCGAAGACTTCTGCCTCCACCCGGCAAATCGACCCTGCAACCGACCTCCAGGAGGCGTAGGAACGAAATGCGCGGGAGGCGCACGAGGAGCGAGAAGCCGCCCGTAGGGAGAAGGTGGAGGCCGCCGCGCTGAAGAAGCTGGCGGAGGCTGAGGCCGACGCCGCGGCGAAGAAGCTGGCCAATAAAGCCGCGCACCGTCAGGCGCCGCTGTTTGTTGTTCCCCTGAACCCCGTTCCGCCACCACCAGAGTTCACAGCGCCGACTGGGGGAGCCGGCACCGAACAGCCGGTCATGGAGAGGGAAGGCGGCGATGTCGTCACGCCGGAGGAGGTCGTACCCCCGCCACCGTCGTCTACGAGAGTGCGGGACAAACAGCCGGTGGCCCCGCTGGTGCCACCGCCCGGAAACAAGATGGTGACGGGCCCGTCTTCTGAGGCCCGCACACCTTCGTGCCACCGAGGCGCGAAGGCAGCTTCGGCGCCACGACCGCTGGAATCCGGTGCCGCGAGCTCATCCATCCCGGAGGCCGAAGCAACCAGCGCTGCTCCTGCTGAATGGGTGCGCGGAGGCGGAACAAGTTCTTCGAACCAGGCGATCCTGGACGTCCAGGCCAAACTCCGAGCTGAGGCCACCGCCCTTCAGCAATGCAACTGGGCGTTCCTGGATTCGCGAGCGGCCATTCGGGTATGTTTCTCACTTCTTTATCTTTGATTCTTGTACTTCTCTCTGGGGGCGCGCCAGCACACCCACTGGGTGTAGTCCCCAAGTTTCGGGCCGGCTGCTGAGCAGGTGGCCCGGAACTTTCATTGGCAAGCTCCGAGTGCTAACCTTTTCTTCTATCTTCATTGTAGGACTATCATAACCTTCGCGCGATCACCTTCAACTCCAACGTCCGGTTGCTGGACCGACAGACCACCAACTTGTCGGAAATCTGGAGTAAGTCCCTATTTCCCTTCGCTGCGGGGGCGAGATAGCGCACCCACGGGCTGTAGTCCCTGAGATTCGGTCCGACTGCTGAGCAGTCGAGTCGGATCTCCCCGGCAACTATACTTCTTTTTTGTTGGTTACTGACATCTTTTTCTTTCTCTGTTCTTGCAGAAGCCAATGCCGTCCTACAATGTCAGCTGGGTGAAGCCAATACTGCGTTGCGTGCCAAGGAGGCAGAGTGCAACGAGCTGGCCCAGGAGCGTGACCGACTGGCCACACAACTGGCGGAGTAGGCGGAGCTTCTCTAGACGGCCTGGAAGGAGGCGGAGGTGAGGGAGTCCAATCTTCTTGCTGAGTTCGAGACCGAACGCTCCACCTGGACCGACAAGGAGGCACTGCTGAAATCCGGCTTCGGCAGGATTGAAGACATGGTTGACGGTAAGTTTTCTTCTTTTTCTTTTTCTTTCGGCTGCCGGCTGCTGACCCAGCCGACCTCCAGCTTTTGACTTCTGACTTCTTTGCCTTCTGTCTATGCAAACTTCTTTCCTGGCCATTCTGACGACGCCAATGAGGCCATCGAGGCTTATCGCGAGGAACGGACGGCAGAAGGCGTGCAGATCGCTGCCGATGCCCCCGGACCCTTAGCGAGCAGCTTCTCAGCATCCAAGCCCGCCTTCGGCCGGCTCATCGGATGCTACGCCGCCTTCAGCATGTCGGGGCCTAGGCAGTCTCTGCCTCTTGGCCAGACATGCCGGCTCCGCGCACTCCCAGTCGGACTCCCGACTAGTTGGAGGTGGCGGCCGGCCGACGCGAGGCCTGGAAGGGCTCTTTGGCCCGGGCTGGAGTGCGCCGGGCCTTAGAGTTCATCAAGGCGTGGTATCCTGGGCTAAACCTAGCCCAGTTGGCCACGTTTCCGCAGGAGGCCCAAGAGGAGCTGGTGGCGGTGGAGCGCGACCTCGTCAGACGGGCAGCGGCGATCATCGACAACACCGACACCAGCGTCTTCGTTCCTGAGCTGGCTGAGGATGGAGTCCAGGCGTCGCCGGAGTGGTTCGGACTGAACTCGGAGGACGACGAAGACTCGGCCGAGGTGATCAACTCCAGTGACGAGGGGGAAGACGAGGGAGGAGACGGGGAGGGCGAGGAAGGCGAATAAGATGCGCCAAAGGTCGGAGCGGATGGCGAGCCCCAACTTGATCGTGCCTCGAACAACGAGCCGCACTCGAGCGTGTTGACTGCGGCTGGAGGCGACCAAGCGGAGACTAACCAGCTGTCTAGTCCACCAACCGGCACCACCGACTTCGCCAGCCAGCCAGACCCCTCTGCAGCTCCCTAGGCCGCCAACTTATCTTTGTTTTCCCTGCTTTATCAGTCTCGACAAACTTTGTTAAATTTGCACAATTCCACCCGCGGGGTGTATTTCAAACTCTGTTGAATGCTGGCCAAGTGCCTTTTGTCATGTAAATTTGCTTTCTCTGAAGTTATGCTTTTGGCGAGTTCTGACTTGTCTTGTTTTGTGCCCTTTGGCCTTTTTCCTTTGCTGCCCTCCTTTGGCTGCCGTCTTGCCAGGCAATAGTCGCTCTGCAGACTGTTGGCTGGTCAAGTACTTAGCTTCTTTCAGGAGGGCAAGTACTTAGCTGTCTAGGGCGTTAAAAGTTAAGTAGAAACCGGCCGGCCGGCTGTTTCAGCAGCCAACCGATGAGGCGGGAAGCCGACCTGAACTATGTGCATGCTTGGGGTCCTTAGCCATTGTTCATGTGGCCACCCTTTCCTGCTTGTAACTCCTACCCACCGGACAGTCGCTCTGCGAGCTGTGGCTTCTGGCAGGAGGAGGCTTAGGTGCCAACACACTACTTGTCCGACTGCAGGAAGCAGCACATAGTACAAGGCGGCGAGCCCCCGGGCCGACTAGTCGAACCCGGTGCCAGGCGGAGATAATGAAATAACACATTCATAGGCATAACACTTATCATATAGATGAAAGAGGGTAGCCCCCGAGCTCTTCTCGGGGGACCCGGAGTCTTCATACTTAATACAAAAGATAGCATGGTACATACTGCATTAATTATAAAACATTTGAAGGAGGTTGGCATTCCACGTCACTCTGTCTCTTTGCCGGAGTCGTCTCTCTTGCGTGCTCTGGGCTTCTGAGAATCGATCAGATAGTAGGAGTCATTGCCCAAAGCTTTGCTGATGACGAATGGGCCTTCCCAAGGTGCCAAGAGCTTGTGCTGGCTGGCTGTTCGCTGGATCAGTCGGAGCACAAGGTCTCCCTCTTGGAAGGATCTTGGCTTGACCTTCCGGTTGTAGTACCGGCGTAGACTCTACTGGTAGATGGCAGACCGCCTGAGCGCTAACAGCCGACCCTCCTCGAGCAGATCGACACCGTCTTCACGTGCTTCTTTTGCTTCCGCCTCAGTGTACATGGTGACGCGAGGTGAGTCAAACTCGATGGCAGTTGGGATGACGGCCTCGGCACCATAGACGAGGAAGAAAGGCGTGAAGCTGGTGGACTTGTTTGGAGCCGTGCGCAAGCTCCAGAGGATGGCCGACAGCTCCTCAATCCAGCAGCCGGCCAACCGCTCTAGAGGCTCGACCAGTCGGGGCTTGATGCCACATAGGATGAGGCCATTTGCTCGCTCAACTTGGCCGTTTGACTGCGGATGGGCAACGGACGCTAAGTCCAGTCAGATGCCCTGCGTCGTGCAAAAATGGGCCAAGGCTCCTTTGGCAAAATTTGCACCATTATCTATGATGATGTTGTGTGGTACTCTATACCGAGTGGTGATATCTGCAATGAAGGTCACGGCAGTCATACCATTAAACTTTTTGATTGGCTTTGCTTCTATCCACTTAGTGAATTTGTCCATGGCGACGAGCGGATGGGTCATGCCTCCGTGTGTTGTCTTGAATGGTCCCATCATATCCAAGCCCCAGACGGTGAAGGGCCATGTTAAGGGGATGGTCTTGAGTGCAGAAGCCGGTAGATGTTGCTTCGAGCTGAACTTCTGACACCCTTTGCAATGCTTGACTAGATCCTTGGCATCCCCCAAGGCAGTCGGCCAGAAGAAACCGTGGCGGAAAGCTTTGGCCACGAGTGACCTGGAAGCCGCGTGGTGGCCGCACTCGCCTTGGTGGATGTCTTTGAGGATTGCTCGGCCTTTCTCCGGCTCCACGCAGCGCTAGTATACCCTAGTGACACTGCGCCTCACAAGTTCTCTGTTGACTATGGTGTACACTGCTGCTCGACATTGCACATGTCGGGCCGAGATCTCATCAGTCAGCAGCTCTTGGTTCATCAGAAAGTTCGACTGCCAGAACTGCAACTTGCACGAGGGCGGTTGGGCTGGGAGGCGGTGGGTTGGAGTCGGCTGCCGCTTGCTGTGTTGATGAAGTCCCCGGGCCGACTATCGCAGCCCCTAGGCCAGGTTCTGAAGTCCCCGGGCCAGGTGCGACTACTGCAGTCCTCGGGCCGCTTGGTGAAGTCCCCGGGCCGACAGTTGCAGTCCTCGAGCCGGATCCGACTGCTTTGGGAGGGGCCGGCACAAAGATGTATTCAGATTCCGGAGAGGACTTGATCGATGGCTTGAGCAGGCGCTGAAGGGAGACACCGGCTGGTATTGCTTGCCGGGTGGAGCCGATTCGTGCCAAGGCATCTGCTTGCTCATTGTCGGTCCTTGGCACATGAAGGAACTCGCACCCCTCGAAGTATCCACTGAGTTGCTGGACGAAAAAATGGTAGCTTGCCATGTTTGAATCCTTGGCGTCCCAGTCGCTAGAAGACTGCTGGACCACCAAGTCGGAGTCGCCGTAGCACAGGATCCAGCGGATGCCAATTTCTTTTGGCCAACCGGAGGCCGTGTATTAATGCTTCATACTCAGCCACATTGTTGGAGGTGGCAAAGTGGATTTGCAACGTATACTTGAGCTTGTCGCCTTTGGGAGAGGTGAGGACGATGCCAGCTCCCAAACCAGTGCGCATTTTCAATCCATCAAAATCCATCCGCCAATGGGTGGAGTCAGGCGCTGGTGGCATGTACTGGGTCTCGGCCTAGTCGACGAGGAAGTCGGCCAGTGCTTGGGACTTGATGGCGGTGCGAGGCTGGTAGTAGATGGTGTAGGGGGCCAACTCGATTGCCCATTTGGCCACTCGGCTAGAAGCATCTCTGTTGCCAATGATCTCAGCAAGGGGAGCAGTGCAGACAACAGTGATTGGGTGCTCTTGAAAGTATGGCTTTAACTTCTTGGCAACAAAATGCAAGCCGTAGCACATCTTCTGATAGTGGGGGCAGTTCTGCTTGGAAGCGGACAACACTTCACCCAGGTAATACACCAGCCTCTGGACTGGTAATGCCTTGCCGTCTTCCTTGCGCTCCACAACTATGACTGTGCTGACCACCCGGCTGGTGGCGGCGATGTAAAGGTACATGGGTTCTTTAGCAGTCGGAGCCGCCAGGACAGGCGGCGTGGTCAACATCTTTTTAGCTAGAGAAAAGCATCATCCTCCTTGTCATTCCACTCGAAATGAGTGGTCTTTTTCATGAGCTGGTACAAGGGAAGAGCTTTCTTACCCAGCCGACTGATGAACCGGCTGATGGATGCCAAGCAACCGGTGAACTTCTGGACGTCTCGCAGTCGGGTGGGCTTCTCCATCCTCTCGATGGCTTTGATCTTCATAGGGTTGCACTCTATGCCGTGTTCTGAGACCACGAAGCCAAGGAGCTGGCCGGCTGGTACTCCGAACACACATTTTTCGGGTTGAGCTTGATTTGAAATCGGCGCAAATTTTCAAAGGTTTCCTTGAGGTCTTCGAGGAGTGTGTTGTGCTTCTCCGTCTTCACCACGATACTGTCTACGTAGACGTGGGCATTTCTGCCGAGTTGCTTAAGGAGCACTTCTGCATGCAACGCTAAAAAGTGGCACCGACATTTCTTAGGCCGAATGTCATAGTCAGGTAGCAGAAGGCCCCAAATGGTGTGATGAATGCGGTCTTCAGACGGTCTGCCGGGTTCAATTTGATCTGGTGATATCCTGAGTAGGCATCCAAAACACTCAATAGCTCGCATCCGGCTGTGGAGTCTATCTGTGGCAGAGCAAACATATCCTTTGGGCAGGCCTTGTTGAGGCTGGTGTAAACAATGCACGTGCACCATTTGTTATTCTTCTTCAGTACTAGGACTGGGTTGGCCAGCCAATCTGGGAAGAAAACTTCCATGATGAAGCCGGTTGCCAACAGACAGGCGATCTCTTCTCCAACGATTCTTCTCTTCTCCTCCGAGAGTCAGCGGAGGGGTTGTTTGACTGGCTTGGCATCTTCTCTGACATCTAGCTTGTGCTCGGCGAAATCCGTCGGGACACCCGGCATGTCATTGGGAGACCATGCAAAGATGTCCCGATTCTCATGGAGGAAGTCGATGAGCTTGCTTTCCTATTTGTTGTCAAGGTTTGCACCTATGATAGCGCACCTCTCCAGGTGCTTTGGGTCCAACGGTATCTTATTTGTCTCCTTGGTCGGCTTGAAGGATCCTTCGGTTTCCGACTCCTTGGGATCATGGGGGATGTCCGGCTGCTTGCCGGCCATGGCCACAACCTGGTCAAGGAGCCGCTTTTCGGCAGCGATCATAAGGGACTCGGCCAACCGGTTGCTGGCGGCCGCACAGTTGGACCACTTCTGATAATCTCTAGAGATGGTGATGACTCCCTTGGCGCTTGTCATCTTCATCTTGAGGTAGGCATAATGTGGCACCGCCATGATCTTGGCTAAAGGAGGTCGGCCAAGCAGTGCGTGGCACGGGCTTTCCAAGTCGACCACCTCAAACTAGATGGGCTCTCGGCGGAAATGGTCTTTGTCCCTGAAGAGGTCATCTATCTGAATCTTTCTGATTGGTGAGTGAGAAAGGCCAGTAACTATGCCATGGAAGATAGTCCAACTGGGAAGGAGGTGCTTGGGTTTGATCTTCAACTTTTCCATGGTGTCACAATAGAGGATGTTGATGCTGCTGCCACCATCTATCAGGATTCGGGAGAAACGAGCGGCTCGCCTCTCCGCGGCAAAGGTGGCCTCCAACACCAAAGCGTAAGAACCCGGAGAAGGCATCACTTCCAGGTGATTAGCCCAGCTCCAATTGATCGGCCTTTCTGACCAGTGCATGAACTCTAGGGATTCAATGGCTACAACATTCACCTCGCGAGACCGTTGGCGCCGGCTGCGCCTGTCATTGGCCACACTGGTGAAAACAACATATGCCCCATGTTCTTCAGGGAATTGGCCTTGAACAGCGTCGACTGCTGGGTGGGCCCCCGACTGTTGGGGAGGCGGAGGCGGCTGGCCAGCAGGCGGTGGGGGTTGCAGTCCTTCGCCCTTGGAGATTCGTGTGAGCCAATGACACTTCCAGGTGGTGTGGTTTGATGGCTTCACACCACTGTGGAATTTGCAGGGAGCATCAAGAGTCTGCTCATAGGAGAAGGTGGGCAACCTGTTGGACTTGCCGCCCTTCTGATGCTTGGGAGGAGGCTGTCTTTTCGGCTGCTGGTCTTCGGCTGCAGCCACCTGCCAGCTGGTGGAAACCGGCATCGGGGCTTTTCTCTTGTTGTTGCTTTGCTGCTGGCGCTGAGTGGTGTCACCAGCCAGGGTCCAAGGAGCTTGAGGAGCCACCTTGCCGGATGCATCAACTTGAATCTCTGTCTTGATAGAGGAATCGGCCGTGGCATATTTGTCTGCTATGATCAGCAGTTCGTCGAGGGCCACCGGCTCGTTGCAGAGGAGCCGGTGTTTGAGCAAAGTGCCTTCTCTGCACCCGGCTGTGACGTACTCGATGACCTGCACCTCGTGCACGCCCTCGCAAGAGTTGCACAGCTTGGCCCAATGGGTGAGGTAATCGCGAGTCGACTCGTTGGGGCCTTGGACGCACAAGGAGAGCTGGCGAGGCTTGGGCGGCCGCTTGTATGTGCTGGTGAAGTTGCGGACGAAAGCTTCAGTGAAATCTACCCAGTTTTTGATGTTGCGGCGCTTCAAGCTGTCCAGCCATGTCCGGGCGGTGCCCTGGAGCATGAGTGGAACGTACTTCACGGCAACGCGCTTGTTGTCGTTTGTTATGCTGACGGTTGTGGAGTAGTCAACCAGCCAGTCCTCCGGCTTCACGGAACCGGTATACTTGGGCGTATCTCTTGGGAGCATGAACCCTTTGGGGAAGGGCTCATCTCTAATGCGGGGGCCAAAGCAAGGCGGGCCCAGTGCATCTTCTTATTCTAGCACCAGGGACCGGTTGAGACGATCGATCCAGTGGCGAGCATCATTCTCTCTGATTCCTTCTTGGGGGCCGAGCTGGCCTCCAAGACTCGGATGATCAATAGGCGGCGAGGACACACGCCTTTCTCTGTGCTGGGGAGGCCAGTAGTCACCTGGTCGTTCCACCACACGAGGGCGGCCATCTTGGTCGCGCTCGATGGTGACGTGCGTCCGGCTGTGGCTAGCAGTTGGCTCCTTGTCTCGTCGTCCGCGATTGCCATCAGTCGGCATGTGGTATGTCGTGCCATGCTCCTGGCGGGGAGGCGGGTCATTGTTCCATCGCTTGGGGTCCTCGATGCGGCAGCCGGCTTCTTGCTGCTCAGCAGCCGCATTGATGAGTCGCTGTACGCGCTCCATCGTGTGGCGACGCTCGTCGCCCTTGAGGTTGTCCAGCTCATATGATGCCGCTTGGGCAGCTTGTATGTTCTCCATGGGCGTGGCGTAGACGGGGCGATCGGCCCCGAACATGCTGGCGATGGCCGCACCATGTTGCCAAACCGTACCGAGGCGGCTGGGCCCGCCATGAGTCAACGTGCCGCCGACGGCACGGTCCATCTCACGCTGGCAAGCCTCCGAAAGGCGCCTCATGCTGGCTAGCTTCTTGGCGCTCTCGACGAGCTGGATGCGGCATGCCTCCAGCTTCTCGGCGTCGGCATCTTCTGCGATGGGTGCAGACAGGTCTTGCAGCGTTGCTTGGAGCGGGTCTCGGGCACCGTCACCAGAAACACCATCGTGGCTGATGACGAGCACCTCTGTGACGGTGCTGCCGCAACTGTCGACGCGGGGGAAGGATCATCAACAATCACCACGTTGGTAGGGAATGCGTCGAGCGATGCTGTGTCGGAGTCGACAAGCATCGGGTGGTGGAGCCAACCGACTCCAAGTCGACGGCCGGCTCATCAGCGACGTGGAGCTGGTCAAGGAAGCTGACGAGGCGGATCTCGGGGCCGTCATCACTTGCGTCGGGTGCAGGCTCGTCGGAGAGGCGGATCTTGCCAACAAGGTCGGTGAGGCAGCTCGCCGCGTAGGCGACCTTCGTGCCATGCAACGCGTCGGTGCAAGCGCCATCCGACGTGCCTGGCTGGCTGTGCTCAGCAGGGAGGAAGAGGGTTCCCGTCCAGAATAGATCTCCGGACGACGGTACACCTAGACCCACGGTGGGCGCCAAATGTTGGGGGTTTGGTGCGACATATGCCAAAGGATGTCTCATCATGATGGGGGCTAGTAAGACGTCGCCGGTGCCAGGAAACGGGATGAGGCGAAGACATGCACGCTGGCGAATCTTACCCAGGTTCAGGGCTCTCCTAGGAGATAACACTCCTAGTCCTGCTCTGCAGGGTCTCCGGATGATCACTAAGGCACTAACAAGTACAATGGCGCTCCTCGAGCTGTATGCGAGAGGTAGAAGAAGGCAGGGCTAGCTTCCTCATCTCTCTATGTGTGTCTAGGTCTAACAGGGCTGGGGACCCTCTGCATGAGTGCCCTGGGGGGTTTATATAGGCCTACCCCCAGGGGTACAATGGTAATCTTGCTGGGTGTAGGACCCAACTGTCAGTGTCTTCTGTCGCCGGCTCCTCCGCCGGCTGCTGGGGCCCAACGCTTGGTGGGCCCTGCAGGCTGGTCTGGTACGGAGCCGACAGGCCGCCTCCACCGCTCGCGGGTCGGGACGGCTGCTTGTTACTATAGCCGTAACGCTAATGACGCATGCTTGGTCGGGGGGAGGCGTGGCTACAGTCCCGCCGTCTGGTGGGAGATCACTGTAGCCACACATCATGTCTTGTTTGGTTAATGGTGCGTGGACTCCAAGGGACGAGTGGGCCGCCTGTTAGAGGTCGGCCCCCTTCGGGTCCGTCTGCTCAGGTGCTGCCGTCTTCTGGGCTCTCGTTGCCTGGTAGGGCCTGCTGCCTGCAGGCCGTATCGACAGGCCGTCATGGGAACTGGGTTTCGCCTGATAGCGGCGACGTCACGGGCGGGATGGCAACAGTACCCCGTCGTCCGGAGATCTCGGCCAGTACGGGACACTGTGGCCACGCCCCGCCCTGGATATGGGGGTGATAGGCTACGCTGTAGCCTCATCCCATCTTGTCTTCGTTATGGGGGCGCGGACTTTTAGGGCGCCGTGGGCCGCCTGCCAGGAGCCGGCCTCCCTAGAGGCCGCTTGCTGGGAGTCGGCTCGTCTTGGGGCCGTCTTCTGGTACTTGGCCTTCCTCTGGCAGCCGGCTGTGTCAAGCCAGCCAGCCACCAGATGGTGGCGCTTCATCCTTGACGCTCGTTGGGCGCAACCAGCCCAACGTCTTGAAATGCCCAGGGACCCGGGTTAAGCTACCCGTGGTCCATTATTCCAACAATTTGAGTACACTAGATTATCTCTATTAAGTTTTGCTTGAAATTCCTCAATCTGAAAATTGTGATGAAGTGCCAAAAGAATAAATTTATGAGGTAATTCACGATAGCTCCTTAAATGAAAAGCATGATTGCAATGATTTTACTATAATTTCTATTAATGTCAATTGTGCTAATAATAAGCAAAACCCCAAGCTTGGGGATGCTAATTTTGAGATGTCCACTACTTATTGCAAGGCTCATGATTGGGGTGATTCTTCTTATGATCTTGAAAACTTATTTAAGCCTCATGATGAATATGTTTGCGATAATATTGAAAGTGGGTTTGGAAGAGCGTCAACTCTAGGTAATAATGATCCCACTACTTTGGAGTATGTTTAATCTTATGAATTTTTTGATAAAAGTGGGCTTGGAGTGGTCATGAATTTATGATGATAATCCCACTATTTTGGAAGAATGTCAACTTTGCATGCACGTGGATCATGGAGAGAAAATTTTATATGATAGCTACATTGTTGAATTTGATTATGATCCTACTTATAATTATTTTGAGAGAGGGAAATATGGTTGTAGAAATCTTCATGTTACTAAATTTCCTCTCGTTATGTTGAGATCGTCAATGTTTTATTCCTCTTTGCATATGTTAAATGTTTCTTGTCTTCATAATTTGTTTTCTTATAAAATTCCTATGCATAGGAAGTATGTTAGACTTAAATGTGTTTGTCATATGTTTCATGATACTCCCTCTTTGTGTTTCAATTATTATCTTTCATGTGAACATCATTGAAATTTTATGCCTAACTAGGGGCATCAAATGATAGCGCTTGTTGGGAGGCAACCCAATGAATAAAATTTATTTTTGTCTTTTTCTTTCTATTCTTGAGTGTTTGCACAATTATGCTACTGTTATGATTGTGCTTTTTATGTTTTAATTACTATTTGTGTCAAGCAAAGCCTTTGGGATCATGTTGGGTGATAGTTAATTTGATCTTGCTGAAAAATAGAAACTTTTGCACCCAGAAAAATAATTCTCATTTTTAACAGAAGTGCGATAAAATACTGATTCTTTGTGAATAATATTGATACAAAAATTTCCCACTTTGTCGTAATTTTTCAGAATTTTTCGAGTTACGGAAGTATTCGAAATATTCAGATTGCTACAGACTGTCCTGTTTTTGACAGATTCTGTTTTCATTGTATTATGTACTTGTTTTGATGATTCTATGGTTTCCTTTGAAGAGTTTTTGCCATGGAAAAGTTAAAATACAGTAGATATAATACAATAACAATATATGAATGGGTTTGCAACAGTACTTAAAGTAGTGATTTACTTTCTTATACTAACGGATCTCATGAAGTTTTGTTGAGTTTTGTGTGATTGATGTTTTCAGGTTTTGGGCGAGAACGCGATGGATGAGGGAATAAGGATTAGCCAAAGGCTAAGCTTGGGGATTCTCGAGGCACCCCAAGATAATATTCAAGAAGTATCTAGCAACTAAGCTTGGGGATACCCCCGAGTGGTATCCCCTCTTTCTTCTAACAACCATCGGTATTTTACTTGAAACTATATTTTTATACGTCACATATTATCAGTTTTGTTTGGAGCATCTTCCATGATATGAGTCTTTGTTTGTTTTTCATTTTAATTTTTAATAAGCATGCTTGCTGTACACACCTATTTTGGAGAGCCAAATTATGCTAGGCTTGCCCTAGTGCTTCACTTATATCTTTTTGAGCACAGTGTGTTTTGTTATCTTTGAAGAAATTATCTCATGATTCACTTAGATTAATTTGAGAGAAACAAATATGATGCTCATGTTCTTCACTTATATTTTTTTGAGCTTATTAAAAGCAACATATGAAACTAGTTCCAAAGTGATAGATATCCAAGGAGGATATAATAAAAACTTTTATGAAGATCACTGGACAAAATAAACTTGATTCTTTGTGATAGTTTTGAAATATGATGATAGTGATACATGAGCCATGTTGATGAGTAATTATGCTTTAGTAAGAATATTTGTGTTAAGGTTTGTGCTTCCCTACGCAAGCACGAAATTCAATAGTTATGCAATGAAATTACATCCTACTTGTGGTGCATTATTCAGTGTTAGTTATGCTTAATGCTCTCTTATGAGATTTTTCGTTTCTTGCTTGGATGCTTGTCAATATTTTGCTAGCCTTAATTTCTAACTAACTGTGATCACTACTTGTGCATCCAAAATCCTTTAAATCAGTTTTTGCCACATGAGTCCACTATACCTACCTATATGCGGTATTCTTTTGCCGTTCTAAGCAAATTTGTATGTGCCACCTCTAATTTTCAAAATAAATTTCTCTTTTGTATGAGCGTACCGCTCATGAAACGGTAGGGGGTGGCTGATATATTTCCATGCTAGCTATGTTATTCTCAAGATGAGTGTTTATTCACTCGTCATTGCATGAGAGTACGACAAAGGTATTAGGGATGCCCAGTCCTGAAATGAAAAATGAATTTACTTTGTGTTGTCAAATAATAAAGTCCTTGGAAAGCATTAGTATGGACGACACGCGTGGATTCGGTTAGCCATGGAATGTGAAAGTATGGTGGAAAAAGGAATAAACTTTATTTTCTGTTTGGGAACCGCCTATGATATATCTTGCATGGAAAGTATTGGGAACTATTCGATCGTTTTCGTTGACAGGAAAAGCATGCCACCCTAAATGTTTTATCTCTATCTTTTTCACTTTGAGCTATAGCTCCTCTACAAATCCCTACTTCCCTCCGCAAAGGGCCTTTCTATTTACTATATGGAATTTTTATTTTTACTTGAGTCTCCATCTTCTCTTATAAAGTAGCAACTAAGGAGCACCATGATCGTACTTGATCATTGGGTGTAGCTAATATGCGAGTGTGTTTCATGAATGGATCAATGATTGAGCATAATGGGCTAGGGATAACTTGCTTTAGTGCTGATATTTTAAAGGACATGGTTGTTTGTTGATGAGCTTGAGTATTAAAGTCCTCATGTCAAAACTAGACTATTGATTTGGACCATATAAAAGTCCAATTGTCCATGCTATAAAGGAAAGAATATGTGATGAACATGTTAGGCGGCATTCCACATCAAAAATTCTGTTTTTATCATTTACCTACTCGAGGACAAGCAGAAATTAAGCTTGGGATGCTGATACGACTCCAACGTATCTATAATTTTGATTGTTCCATGCTGTTATATTATCATTCTTGGGTGTTTTACAATCATGTTATATCATTTTCGGGACTAACCTATTGACATAGTGCCAAGTGCCAGTTGATGTTTTCTGCTTGTTTTTTACATCGCAGATAATCAATATCAAACAGAGTCCAAATACAGCGAAACTTGTTGTGGAGTTTTTTGGACCAGGAGACACCATATGGGCTAGAGAAGCACCTAGGGGGGGCGGTGCCCCGAGCGGGGCACAACCCACCAGGGCGCGCCTGGGCCCCCAGGCACCCCAGGTGGGTTGTGCCCACCTCGGCTGCCTCTCACACCGCCTCTTCACTCTATAAATACCTCCTTGCTCCAGAAACCCTAGCGGAGTCGACAAAATTTTATTCCAGCCGCCGCAAGTTCCAGAACCACAAGATCCAATCTAGAGCCCTATTCCGGCACTCAACCGGAGGGGAACACGATCACGGAGGGGTTCATCATCCTCATTGGTGCCTCTCCGATGATGCGTGAGTAGTTGAACTCAGACATACGGGTCCGTAGGTAGTAGCTAGATGCCTTTTTTCTCTCTTTGTATCTCAATACAACGGTCTCTTGGAGATCTATTTGATGTAATGACTCTTTGCGGTGTGTTTGTTGGGATCCGATGAATTGTGAGTTTATGATCATATTTACCTTGATTTCCAATCTTGATTGTTATAGCCTCGTATTTCTTCTCCGATATTTGGGTTTTGTTTAGCCAACTTGATCTATTTATCTTGTAATGTGAAGAGGTGCTTTGTAGTGGGTTGATCTTGCGGTGTCCTTTCCCAGTGATAGAAGGGGCAGCAAGGCACACTTGTATCTTTGCTATTAAGGATAAAAAGATGGGTTCTATTCCTACATGAATAGATCATGTCTACATAATGTCACCGTTCTTATTGCATTACTCCATTTTTCCATGAACTTAATACACTATATGCATGCAGGATACCGGTCGATGTGTCGAGTAATAGTAGTAGATGCAGGCAAGAGTCGGTCTACTAATCTTGGGCATGATGCCTATATACATGATCATTGTCTTGGATATCGTCATAATTATTTGATTTTCTATCAATTGCCCAAGAGTAATTTGTCTACCCATCGTTGCTATATTCTCGAGAGAAGCCACTAGTGAAATCTACGGCCCCCGGGTCTATTTTCCTATCATATACTTTCGTATCCATATTGCCAATTGCCTTTTCTTTTATTTGCTTCTTTTATTTTCAGATCTATATTATCAAAAACCCAAAAATACCTTGCTGCGTTTTATTTACTTTTATTTGCATCTATCAATCTAGTACAATTTTATCCTATCCTTAGATCACTTTATGGCACCGCTATCCGAAAGGGATTAACAACCCCTTTAACGCGTCGGGTTGCAAGTATTTGTTATTTGTGTGCAGGTACCATTTACGTAGTGTTGTGTGGTTCTCCTACTGGTTCGATAACCTTGGTTTCATCACTCACGGAAATACCTTACCGTTGTTGTGCTGCATCCTCCCTTATTCCTTGGGGAAACACCGACGCATCTCAAGCGACATCAATGGAACTTTCTGGCGCCGTTGCCGGGGAGACATCACCAACATCTACCAGGTTCCTAATCACAAATCTCATCTCGTTGCAATTTACATTATTTCCAATTCGCCTCTCGTTTTCTTCTCCCCCACTTCACAAAAAATTGCCGTTTTATCCGTCTTCTTTTTCATTCGCCTTTTTCTCGTTAGATCTATCTTTTTTGCTTGCAATCTTGTTGGCCTCTTTTCTTGTGTTGCCATGTGTCTTCTATTTGCATGCATCTTTGCTTGCTAAAAATCTATGGATATGGATCCCCATCCACTTGCTATTCTTTTTAAAAGATCCAATTATGATGAACCAATTGCTAGTGATTTGAGTGCACTAGATTATCTCTATGAAGTTTTGCTTGAAATTCCTCAATCTGAAAATTGTGATGAAGTGCCAAAAGAAAAATTTATAAAGTAATTCACGATAGCTCCTTGAGTGAAAAACATGATTGCAATGATTTTACTATAAATTCTATTAATGCGAGTTGTGCTAATAGTATGCAAAACCCCAAGCTTGGGGATGCTAATTTTGAGATGTCCACTACTTATTGCAATGATCATGATTGGGGAGATTCTTCTTATGATCTTGAAAATTTATTTAAGCCTCGTGATGAATATGTTTGCGATAATATTGAAAGTGGGTATGGAAGAGTGTCAACTTTAGGTAATAATGATCCCACTACTTTGGAGTATGTTCAATCTTATGAAATTTTTGATAAAACTGGGTTTGGAGAGGTCATGACTTTATTTGATGATAATCCCACTATTTTGGAAGAGTGTCAACTTTGCATGCACGTGGATCATGGAGAGAAAATTTTATATGATAGCTACATTGTTGAATTTGATTACGATCCTACTTATAATTATTTTGAGAGAGGGAAATATGGTTGTAGAAATCTTCATGTTACTAAATTTCCCCTCGTTATGTTGAGATCGTCAATGTTTTATTCCTCTTTGCATATGTTAAATGTTTCTTGTCTTCATAATTTGTTTTCTTATAAAATTACTATGCATAGGAAGTATGTTAGACTTAAATGTGTTTGTCATATGTTTCATGATGCTCGCTCTTTGTGTTTCAATTATTATCTTTTGTGTGAACATCATTGAAATTTTATGCCTAACTAGGGGCATAAAACGATAGCGCTTGTTGGGAGGCAACCCAATGAATAAAATTTATTTTTGTCTTTTTCTTTTTGTTCTTGAGTGTTTGCACAATTATGCTACTGTTATGATTGTGTTTCTATGTTTTAATTACTATTTGTGTCAAGCAAAGCCTTTGGGATCATGTTGGGTGATAGTTAATTTGATCTTGCTGAAAAACAGAAACTTTTGCACCCAGAAAAATAATTCTCATTTTTAATAGAAGCGTGATAAAATACTGATTCTTTCTGAAGAAGATTGATATAAAAATTTCCCACTTTGTCCTAACTTTTCAGAATTTTTGGAGTTACGGAAGTATTTGAAATATCCAGATTGCTGCAGACTGTCCTGTTTTTGACTGATTCTGTTTTCATTGTATTATGTACTTGTTTTCATGATTTTATGGTTTCCTTTGAAGAGTTTCTGCCATGGAAAAGTTAAAATACATTAGATATAATACAATAACAAAATATGAATGGGTTTGCAATAGTACTTAAAGTAGTGATTTGCTTTCTTATATTAACGGATCTCATGAAGTTTTGTTGAGTTTTGTGTGATTGATGTTTTCAAGTTTTGGGCGAGATCGCGATGGATGAAGGAATAAGGATTAGCCAAAGGCTAAGCTTGGGGATTCTCGAGGAACCCCAAGATAATATTCAAGAAGTATCTAGCAACTAAGCTTGGGGATGCCCCGAGTGGTATCTCCTCTTTCTTCTAACAACCATCGGTATTTTACTTGAAACTATATTTTTATTCGTCACATATTATATGTTTTGTTTGGAGCATCTTCTATGATATGAGTCTATGTTTGTTTTTCTTTTTAATTTTTGATAACAATCCTTGCTGTACACACCTATTTTGGAGAGCCAAATTATGCTATGCTTGCCCTAGTGCTTCACTTATATCTTTTTGAGCACGGTGTGTTTTGTTATCTTTGAAGAAATTCTCTCATGCTTCACTTAGATTAATTTGAGAGAAATAAATATGATGCTCATGTTCTTCACTTATTTGTTTGAGATTATTAAAAGCAACATATGAAACTAGTTCCAAAGTGATAGATATCCAAGGAGGATATAATAAAAACTTTTATGAAGATCATTGGACAAAATAAACTTGATCCTTTGTGATAGTTTTGAGATATGATGATAGTGATACATGAGTCATGTTGATGAGTAATTATGCTTTAGTAAGAATATTTGTGTTAAGGTTTGTGCTTCCCTACGCAAGCACGAAATTCAATAGTTATGCAATGAAATTACATCCTACTTGTGGTGCATTATTCAGTGTTAGTTATGCTTAATGCTCGCTTATGAGATTTTTCGTTTCTTGCTTGGATGCTTGTCAATCTTTTGCTAGCCTTAATTTCTAACCAACTGTGATCACTACTTGTGCATCCAAAATCCTTTAAATCAGTTTTTGCCACATGAGTCCACTATACCTACCTATATGCGGTATTCTTTTGCCATTCTAAGCAAATTTGTATGTGCCACCTCTAATTTTCAAAATAAATTTCTCTTTTGTATGCACATACTGCTCATGAAACGGTAGGGGGTGGCTGATATATTTCCATGCTAGCTATGTTATTCTCAAGATGAGTGTTTATTCACTTGTCATTGCACGAGAGTACGGCAAAGGTATTAGGGATGCCTAGTCTCGAAATGAAAAATGAATTTACTTTATGTTGTCAAATAATAAATTTCTTGGAAAGCATTGGTATGGACGAGACCCGTGGATTTGGTTAGCCCTGGAATGTGAAAGTATGGTGGAAAAAGGAATAAACTTTATTTTCTGTTTGGGAACCGCCTATGATATATCTAGCATGGAAAGTATTGGGAACTACTTGGTCGTTTTCATTAACAGGAAAAGCATGCCACTCAAAATATTTTATCTATATTGTTTTCGCTTTGAGCTCTAGCACCTCTACAAATCCCTACTTCCCTCCGCGAAGGGCCTTTCTATTTACTTTATGCAATTTTTATTTTTACTTGAGTCTCCATCTTCTCTTATAAAGCAACAACTAAGGAGCACCATGATCGTACTTGAGCATTGGGCGTAGCTAATATGCGAATGTGTTTCATGAATGGATGAATGATTGAGCATAATGGGCTAGGGATAACTTGCTTTAGTGTTGATATTTTGAAAGACATGGTTGTTTGTTGATGTGCTTGAGTATTAAAGTCCTCATGTCAAAACTAGACTATTGATTTGAACCATATAGAAGTCCAATTGTCCATGCTATAAAGGAAAGAATATGTGATGAATATGTTAGGCATCATTCCACATAAAAAATTCTGTTTTCATCATTTACCTACTCGAGGACTAGCATGAATTAAGCTTCGGATGCTGATAAGTCTCCAACGTATCTGTAATTTTTGATTGTTCCATGCTGTTATATTATCATTCTTGGATGTTTTACAATCATTTTACAATCATTTATATCATTTTTCGGGACTAGCCTATTGACAGAGTGCCTAGTGCCAGTTGATGTTTTCTGCTTGTTTTTACATCACAGAAAATCAATGTCAAACGGAGTCCAAATGCAGCGAAAATTTTTGTGGAGTTTTTTGGACCAGAAGACACCAGATGGGCCAGAGAAGCACCTGGGGGGTGCGCCGAGGGGGACACAACCCATCAGGGCACGCCTGGGCCCCCAGGCGCGCCCAGGTGGGTTGTGCCCACCTTGGTAGCCTCTCGCACCGCCTCTTCACTCTATAAATACCTCCTTGCTCTAGAAACCCTAGGGGAGTCGACGAAATTTTATTCCAGCTACCGCAAGTTCCAGAACCATGAGATCCAATCTAGAGCCCTATTCCGGCACCCCGCCGGAGGGGAACATGATCACGGAGGGGTTCATCATCCTCATTGGTGCCTCTCCGATGATGCGTGAGTAGTTCAACTCAGACCTATGGTTCTGTAGGTAGTAGCTAGATGCCTTTGTATCTCAATACAACGGTCTCTTGGAGATCTATTTGATGTAATGACTCTTTGTGGTGTGTTTGTTGGGATCCGATGAATTGTGAGTTTATGATCAGATTTGCCTTGATTTAATATCCAATCTTGATTGTTATAGCCTCGTATTTCTTCTCCAATATTTGGGTTTTGTTTGGACAACTTGATCTATTTATCTTGCAATGTGAACAGGTACTTTATATGGTTCAATCTTGCGGTGTCCTTTCCCAGTGATAGATGGGACAGCAAGGCACACTTGTATCATTGCTATTAAGGATAAAAAGATGGGTTCTATTCCTACATGAATAGATCTTGTCTACATAATGTCATCATTCTTATTGCATTACTCCGTTTTTCCATGGACTTAATACACTAGATGCATGCTGGATAGTGGTCGATGTGTGGAGTAATAGTAGTAGATGCAGGCAGGATTCGGTCTACTAATCTTGGGCATGATTCCTATATACATGATCATTGTCTTGGATATCGTCATAATTATTTGCTTTTTTATCAATTGCCCAACAGTAATTTGTCTACCCACCGTTGCTATTTTCTCGAGAGAAGCCACTAGTGAAATCTACGGCCCTCGGGTCTATTTTCCTATCATATACTTTCATATCCATATTGCTAATTGTCTATTCTTTTATTTGCTTCTTTTATTTTTAGATCTATATTATCAAAAACCCAAAAATACCTTGCTGTGTTTTATTTAATTTTATTTGCATCCATCAATCTACTACAATTTTATCCTATCTTATGTCACCTTTTGGCACCGCTACCCGAAAGGGATTTACAACCCCTTTAACACATTGGGTTGCAAGTATTTGTTATTTGTGTGCAGGTACCATTTACGTAGTGTTGCCTGGTTCTCCTACTGCTTCGATAATCTTGGTCTCATCACTGAGGAAAATACCTTACCGTTGTTGTGCTGCATCCTCCCTTATTCCTTGGGGAAACACCGACGCATCTCAAGCGACATCAAGGAGTTGGGGTTCGGCGGTCTTAGCGGCTACATACCAAGGTATGCGCAACGACTGCCAGCTTACATCTAGAAAGCTAGCCCTTCTTGGATGCCATCTATTCCTACAGCTGTGGTTGTGGGAGAGGTTCTCTATTGGGCGACCAGATGTACTTGTTCATTACCCTATAGACACCATGTTCGATGCTCACGGCATCGATGTGCCTACTTTCGGTCTACGTCGCGAGGTATGTATCGTGTTATAGTTTCCTGCAACTTTTTTGTGAACAAGAGATAATTCAATGCTAGCGTCTACTAACTTTTGTTTTCCGTAGAGACGCTTTGCTAGTGATCAGACCAGGAAGGCATACACGACATTGAATGAGCAGTTCAATGCATACACTGGGGTCATCTGGCAGCCCTACACGGAAGCAGCCATACATGCAAGATACCCCGGTGGTATGTCTGTGCTATGCACAAGGGACCGAGATTATTGGATGACGAAATTGAAGATCATCTTCAATGTCTTTGTCGAGGAGATGGCACAACAGAGGGTTATGAGGCAATTTGGTCTTTTGCAGTTGGAGCTACCCCCTACAGAGAACTTGGTGCCAGCACACATCCACAGGTATTAACCAGTTTTTCAATGTTGCATTATCTTTGACAGTACTCCATTCGAAGCATTATGTATTTTTGAACACACACCACAATTTTAGGACGATGAGGAAGGGCATGACCAGGACAACTACTGGCTGGCTAGTTAGACAACAGTCGTATGTTACAGAATGGGAGACAACAAACACACATCTATGGCACGAGAATCACGATTTTGATCTCAGTGAATTCAATCTCTATTTGTGGCGCTACATGACCGGAACACGGTTACGCATCATTGAGAACTCTCACCCAGAGGAGATACCTAACCCTACTCCATCGGATATGTACCCGAGCTATGATACTTCGGGCTCTAGGCAGTGCGCGGTAAGATATATTTTCTTTAAGTAAAGTTGTCACATACTTTGACGTACATACTTAATAATCGTCATGAAAATTTCTAGGCCTACTTGACACACGAACTATACGACGATATGACCATCTTTGGACGATCACTGTCGTCTGGACCTCTTCTTCAGCACTGGCCTGTGCTACAACACTTCTTGGAACGCATGTAGAACAAGATACGTGCTGTCTACGAGGCTATCACATGCACCCGGAGAAGCGACATTGTTCAACACCAGTAGCAGCAGCGGCGTCCCTCCATGCACCGACATCAGCCACGTCGACGTCTAGCACATCAGCCGACAACCAGGCCACCCCCTCCTGACCAACCTGGCAGTTTGACATGGCAGCACCCACAACACTATGGTCCCACGTCGAGCTTCATGTTTCAGCCAGAGCAGCCGTCACAGCCAGCAGGTATGTCTCTTCATATTTATTGTTTTCAATATTAATTGAGGCGACCTCATTCTTAATGACTTAACGTTCCATCATGCAGGAGGCTACGGACATCATGCGTCTATGTCAGTGTAACACCCACAATGCGGCTATATCTCCCACGTGTCGAGGCACGACTTAGAGGCATAACCGCATGGTGGTTTTGTCGCAAGAGGGGTAATCTTCACACAATCCCATGTACTGAACAAGAAAGCGATAAAGAGTTTGGCTTACTATTGCCACTTCACACAAATAACAAGTTAAACATACATCATCTAGAGTACAATCAAAGGTCCGGCTATGGAACCAAAATAAAGGAAGACAACCCCAAATGCTAGATCCCCGATCGACCCAACTGGGCACCACTACTGATCAACCGGAAAAGACGCATAACAACGATCAAGATCTTCATCGAGCTCCCACTTGAGCTCGGTTGCATCACCTGCACTGGTATCATCAACACCTGCAACTATTTTGGAAGTATCCGTGAGTCACGAGGGCTCAGCAATCTCACACCCACGAGATCAAGACTATTTAAGCTTATGGGTAGGATAGGGTAATGAGGTAGAGCTGCAGCAAGCACTAAGCAATTATGGTGGCTAACATACGGAAATAAGAGCGAGAAGAGAAGCAACGCAATGATCGTGAAGCTAGAAGTGATCAAGAAGTGATCCTGAAACTACTTACGAACAAACATAACACAAGAATCGTGTTCACTTCCCGGACTCCGCCGAAAAGAGACCATCACGGCTACACACGCAGTTGAAGCATTTTAATTAAGTCAAGCGTCAAGTTCTCTACAATCAGACATTAACAAATTCCCATCTGCCACATAACCGCGGGCACGACTTTCAAAAGTTTAAACCCTACAGGGGTGTCCCAACTTAGCCCATCACAAGCTCTCACGGTCAACGAAGGATATTCCTTCTCTTGGAAAGACCCAATCAGTCTCAAAATCCCGATTACAAGACATTTGGACAATGGTAAAATAAGACCAGCAAAGCCACCCGATGTACCGACAAATCCTGATAGGAGTCGCACGTATCTCGTTCTCAGGGCACACCGGATGGGCCAGACGTCGGGTTGGCATAGACCCTGGTTGCCCAGGGGGCGCCGGACATCACCCAGGTTGGACCAACACTCAGAGGAGCATTGGCCCCGGGGGGGGGGGTAAATAAAGATGACCCTCGGGCTCCGAAAACCCAAGGGAAAAAGGCTTAAGTTGTTAGGCAAATGTAAAACCAAGGTTGGGCCTTGCTGGAGGAGTTTTATTCAAAGCGAACTGTCAAGGGGTTCCCATAACACCCAACCGCATAAGGAACGCAAAATCAAGGAACATAACACCAGTATGACGGAAACTAAGGCGGCAAGAGTGGAACAAAACACCAGGAATATGGCCAAGCCTTCCACCCTTTACCAAGTATATAGATGCATTAATTAAAATAAGAGATATTGTGATATCTGAACATATCCATGTCCCAACATGGAACAAACTTCAACTTCACCTGCAACTAACAACGCTATAAGAGGGGCTGAGCAAAAGCGGTAACTTAGCCAAACAATGGTTTGCTAGGAAGGTGGGTTAGAGGCTTGACATGGCAATATGGAAGGCATGATATAACAAGTGGTAGGTAGCACGACATAGCAATAGAACAAACAACTAGCAAGCAAAGATAGAAGTGATTTCGAGGGTATGATCATCAAGCCTGAAATCCCGCAAGGAAGAAGAACGAGTCCATGAAGAAGTCAAACGGACGTAGTCGAATGGATCCTCACACACGCGACATACCGGAACTAACAAGAATAAGCAACACCGGAAAGAAGCAAACAACATGGTAAACAACCATCACATAAACATGGCATGATGCACAACCAAGTATGATGCATGTCCGGTTTAAAGAGGCATGGCATGGCAAAGTGCAACAAACAACACTACAAGTTAAGTGGAGCTCAATATGCAACGAGTTGCATATTGACGAAACACCACATCCCTTTATTTAGTTCGGTCTCGTTTATGTACCCAACAATATTAAATGTTGTTAAACATGGCAAGAGGTGAAGCATATGAAAACTACACATTTAAGCACATTTAAATGAGGTCGGAAACAAAACAATTCCAGGAAAATCCTCTTGTGCATATTTTGAATTAGCTACTATTCTGCCCTAAACATAATTTTAGAGTTGTTAAACATGCATAGTACTGTCACCATGTGAAACTATGCATTTTTTCACCCCATTTACATATAAAGTTTATTAAAATTGGAGCTACGGTTATTAAGTTATGAATTAACTCATTTTAACCTGGCAATGTGGCAAATTATATGCAAACATCATTTTAAACATATTAAACATGCATGGAAGTTGGATATTATGAAACTAGACAAGATTCTAAGCATTTTTCATATATAAAACACTTTAATATGATGCACGGTTCATGAGATATTAAACGCATGATGTCCAAGATTTTTTTGTAAAACAGACGTTCTCTGTATAATAGCTAAATTGATCCGCGGGAAAGAAAACATGATTCGGGCCGAATCTGGACAAGCCCTTCCAAGGAAAACAAGGGGGGCGCTGGGGCAGCTCACAATGGGCCAAAAGCCCAGATCTGTGTAGGAGTGGGCCGGCTTGAGCTGGCCTTGGAGGCCGAAGGGGAAGCAGGCGGGCGCACTGGGCCTTGGCGCGGGATGCAGCCCACGTGCGCGGTCAACGGGCTCTGCCGGGTCGAGCACTGCTCAATGCAGTGAGATGCAGAGGCGGGGAGCAGCAACGGCGGAGGTGGTTTGCAGTCTTCCGCGATGGATCGGAGCGGGAAAAACCGGTAACAGGCCGAGGTGCTCCAGATCCAGCGGATCCTCACCGAATTGGGCGAAGAATGCGACCGGGGGCAAGCTCCATGACGATGGTGGTTCCTGCAGGTAGCAATGGAGGATGGGGAGTCCGGTGAGAGAGAGTAGAGAAACGGGGAACTAGAGGGGATGTCGACAACGGCGTGACCTGGGGGTGGTCCGGCGAGGCTCAGCAGGAGCTTGTCGACGATGGAGCTCGCCGGAGTGGAGACCCGCGAGAGGCGCGACGGCGTACGGATGGCGGCAGGGCGACGATCTCCTGATCCAGCGGGATCGAGCGGGAGAGCCTAGGCGCGGGCGACTCCTCGGGGCGCTTGGGCCCAGATCTGGCCTGTGGCGGGCCGGTTGCGGGCTTCCGTGGGATGCGGTGGCGGGGAGAGCTGGGGAGGTTGAAAGTGCTAGTGATCGACTAGAGGGGGGTGAGTAGGAGATTTTATGAAAGTCTTCAAAACATGGAAGTTTTGAAGACAAATGATAGAAATAAACCTATTATCATGCAGTGGAAGGTAGACTACACTAAGCAAGCCATAGTCAAGTATTCAGTGAAGTGAAAGCACAATGACTAATAGCAACTAGGCAGTATAGATCAGGTAGGAAGATAGTGTGAAGCCAATCAGAACAAGTGGTCACTCAGTGAAGACAAAAGATAATACAATCATACAATGACTTCACCAGAGTCAACAGTAAGTAAAGGAATGGGAAGGATGAAACCAGTGACTCATTGAAGATAATGATTTGTTGGACTAGTTCCAGTTGCTGTGACAACTCTACGTCTGGTTAGGGAGGCTGAGATTCAACTCAGAAGACCGTGTCTTCACCTTATTCCCCTTGAGCTAAGGACACCCAGTCCTCGCCCAATCACTCTGGTAAGTCTTCAAGGTAGACTTCCAAACCTTCACAGACTTCGTTCACCGGCGATCCACAATGACTCTTGGATGCTCAGAATGCGACACCTAACCGACTGGAGGATTCACAATGCTCAAGTGTAATAAGTCTTCAGATCACACAGACAGGAAGACTTAAGTGATGCCTAACACTCTTTGGCTCTGGGTGTTTAGGGCTTTATCCTCGCAAGGAATTCTCTCTCTCAAAGGCTTCGAGGTGGGTTGCTCTCAAGCGACAAAAGCCGTACACTAACTCTGAGCAGCCAACCGTTTATGGTTGTAGGGGGTGGGCTATTTATAGCCACTAGGCAACCCGACCTGATTTGTCCGAAATGACCCTGGGTCACTAAGGAACTGACACGTGTTCCAACGGTCAGATTTCAAACACACACGACAACTTTACTTGGGCTACAAGCGAAGCTGACTTATCCAACTCTGAATAAGATTTGCTCTCATAGTCTTCACTCGAAGACATAGGATTTTGGTTAAGCATCACTTTAGTCATTCTGACTGGTTCTCTTAGACCCCACTTAACAGTACGGTGGTTCCTATGACTCAACAAAGAAGAAAAAGAACGACAAAACTGCTAAGTCTTCGCGCTCCATAGTCTTCACGCGATGTCTTCTCTTGTCATAGTCTTCAATGTGAATGTCTTCACACACCACCTTTGACTTTAATGTCTTCATGCGTTTTTTGGGGTCATCTCTGGTAGGAAAACCGAATCAATGAGGGACTTCTACCTGTGTTATCCTGCAATTCTCACAAACACATTAGTCCCTCAACCAGGTTTGTCGTCAATACTACAAAACCAACTAGGGGTGGCACTAGATGCACTTACAATCTCCCCCTTTTTGGTAATTGATGACAAACTGGTTGAAGTTTTCAACAGGGAATAAAATATGTGAAATTGGAAAGAATAGGGTATTGTATTCATAAGTTGCAAAGGCTCCCCCTAAAGATGTGCATATAAGTAATTTGCTCTTGGAATGCAAATGCACATGGCAGGTTGTACTTGTGGAGATCCTCTTCAACCTATGATGACAATTCATCATGCATGATATGATGTAACGAAGATAATGACATGCATAATGAAAAATGGACGTCTGCAAAATAATCTAAGTGTGGAATTTATCATCGCACATGCAGAATTTATCATCACATCACAGAATAGCAAATAAGTAGCAGACGACCATCGAGTTTAAGTGTTACAACTCAAAGAACCAAATGTATCGAAAACGAGAGTTGTAAGCACTTGGCAAAAGTAGCAAAAAGTAAAGCAACCACCCATATGGACCCGCTTGAAGACGATCAACTCATATGCTTCTCCCCCTTTTGTCAGTGAGGACCAAAAAGGTTTGAAGAGATAGAGCGCCTACTCGTTCCCATGAGGTGCATGCGAGGCAGCAGGGTCATCGTTGAGGTCCGGTGGTGCAGAAGAACTTGGTGCAGTGTCGACATGCGCTGAAGTTGGAGGAGGTGAAGTTGCATCATCTTGGTCATCGATGACTCTGGCATTCACTGTCGCAGCTGAGGACGAGTAGTCAGAGTCTTCAAGTGAGGGAGTCCGACGCAAGTGAGCATTTCTGGGAGGAGTTGAGTCAAACTTGAACCGTTCGGTGAAGCCATCGTCTTGCAGATCAGCTTCAACACTAAGTAAGGTCAAACTCTTCCACGACCTCCGACAGGTTTCATGAGTGACAAAGGCATTCTTGGTGGCAAGATTGCAAATGCGGTTGACATCCACCAAGAGGCTTTTCATCTGACGCTTAAGCCAGTCGTGATGTTTGTCCTGTTTCTGGTGCAGTGTGATGAGAAGCTCTCGGTCATTTAGGACACGAGATCGCCTTTGAGTCCTTTCCGCAATGGTGCTACCAGTGGTGTCAGTTTGAGCGCGAGGGGCACGTGTGTTGCCAGCAAGGGGATAAACACGAGAAACTACTGGAACTCCTTCAATAGGCTGGGTGAAGCTTTGGTGATCAACATTGTGAAGATAAATGGGATCCTTAGCCGGCTCTGGGTAAATAGCTTCAACTGACAGATCAACCTCTGGCAAGAATATGAGATGATTGCGCTCAGACGGCTGATAGTTGAAGGCGGAGTGACGCTTGATAAGACGCATGACCCATGGAGCATAGAATTTCAACCCAAAAAGATGCAGTCAACTGCCAGATGAATAAGTCTTGAGCATTGAAGCTGATGCCATTGAAGATATAGAAAACCAAAGTCTTCATTGCTCCTTCAAGGTTCGCTACAGATGAATGTCCTTTGACATGCCATAGAGTGTTCCTGATGATATGGTAAATGGTGTGAGGCAGGTACTCTAGGTCTTCAACAAAGAACTCAGATGGGTCTTCAGTGTCGTGAGGCAGAGGCTTCATCATGCTCAGCATTTGACTCATGTTGGGTTCTGGCTTTTGAAAGATGCTTTCCAAGGCATTTTGGTGTTGTTGACAACCTGGTTCATAGTATTCACCAGGAGTGGGCAGGCCTGTGAGCTCAATGATATCAAGAGCTTTAGCTTCATGATGGACATTGCCTGTCATCCACTCAAGGACCCAAGTCTTTGGATCCCTGTTGTAGCCTCGAATGTGAAGAGTTGCATAGAACTGTAGCAGAAGCTCTTCATTCCAGTGTTCCTTATCTGTGACAAACTGCAACAGTCCAGTATCTCTGAAGCAATCCAACGCTTCTTTAAGGCAGGGCAGGCCAGCTATAGCTTCAGAGTCGAGGCGCATATGTGGAAATATGCGCTCTTGATTGTATAGGACACAAGAATAGTATCTGTGCTGCTGATAGCTCCAGAACCGATCTGATGAAATGTGAGGTCTGATATAAGGGTTCTTGGAGCTGTTGAAGAAGGTGTTATGTGCCACGAAGCCATTCATATTGAAGACCCCAGGTGAAGTGGCAGTGCCTAGGAATCATGGAAGTCTTGGCTTGGGCTTTTGGACTTGAGGTCTGTGCTCGACATGATACTCAAATTGTGGACCCGCAGTAGATGGAGGAACCAGAACGGGCCTGCGGACCATAACAGGCTGACCACGATCAAATGGCCGCTCAATTGTATGAGGTCTTGGAGGGGGAACAGGAGCATTGGCATTGTCTTCATGGGCTTCAGGGGCCACATTGGTTTCAGGTGCTTGTACCTTAGGTGCTTCAGCATTGACTTCGGGTGCTGCAGCGGCTTCAGATGCTTGGACTTCTAGCACCGCAATAGCTTCAGGCACCGTATTAGCTTCAGCCATGACGACATCATTGGCTTCAGCAGTGATGTTTGTGGCCGCCTCAGGGTTGTTAACCTCCACTTCAGGAGCTGGAGGGTCGGACACGTTCGCCTCGAGAACAACATCTTGGTGGGATGGGGGTGTAGCAACTCTTTCAACTCTTGGTGCTTCTTCTTCATCGGCTGATGCAGCCGGAATATCTTCAGCCATTTTGGCTTCGGACTCAGACATGTGCATAGTGGGAGTGACTTGGGGCCTTGGTCCTTTGCGAAGCCTGCGTAATGCTGGCGACGCTTGTGGAGATGGAGTGCGCTGGGCCTCAAAGTCATCATCATCTTGCACTGGTGGGGTAGCTTGCGGTTGGGGAGAGCTTGGAGTGTCTTGTCGTTGTGGGTGATCAGCCCACGATGCATCCTGAGCAGTTAGCGTCAGAGGACGACCAATGCTGATGAGTTCGCTACGCATGAGCACAGGCGATGATACCAATTGGTGCTCAATCTGAGGAAGGACTTCATCATCTTCATTATTGTCGTGAGGACCAATGTCTTCAGCTACGGTGGGGTCAACAGCTGGATTGTCTTCAGCTTCAGGAGCCTCTGGAGAAGCAGGCTCATGAATTACCACTTGGCGTTCTTGATTTCAGACGCAGGACGAGCCACTGAGATTGGCTCGACCTCAAGGGGCTCTGTGGGAGCAGCCCGATCTCTCTTCTTGGTTTTGCCTTTCTTAGCTGGAGGAGCATCATCAGTGGTGCCCTTGGTTTTGCGCTTTCTGGCTTCAGCTTCAGCAGCCCTTGTTTTCTTCAGTTCTGAAGCCACTGTGGGGACCTTAGGCTTCGAGCCTGTCATACTGGCTGGGAAGACAATTGGATGTACTTCCTGCCTTGGTGCTTCGGGTTCTGCCACAGCTGGCTTCTTCTTCTTCTTGGCCGCCATTCTGGGGTCGATTCCTGGTCGCCCCAAGGCCTTGCACTTTTCAGCCTCATTGTATCCTTGGACACATTTAGCAGCAAGATCCTTCATGCGCTCACGAGAACCTTTGGCTTCTTCGCGTTTAGTTTGGAATGCTTCCTTAAGCTCATGCATCATGGTCTGGAAGTTCTGAATGTTTTCAACATTGAGCTTGGCCATGTGCTTCTTGAACCGAGCCTTTTCATAATCTATCTTATGCTTCAGTTCAACAATCTTCCGAGCTAGAGCCAGCTCAGTAGCAATGGCTCCATGGAAGGCGACGCTGAGGCCAATGGGAAGCTGAAGATCATCAAAGCTGACATTTGGGCTGTCAAACCACTCATCAATGAATGTGTTGATGATTTCAACATCAAAGAGAGGAAGGTCATTGAAGATTTCTGCCTCTTTCTTGCTCTTGATCAACTGCTCAAGAGCATCATCGCCAAGATCGTCGTCGCTGGACAGATCAATGGCGTCATTGCGCAGAATAGCAACAGCGGTTAGTTCTTGGCTACTGGGTTGCAAGGGCATCTTCACTTTGGAGGGCTTGGAGATGCGTGACAAATCTTCAGACTGCACACTGAGTTCAGGAGGTGCAGTGGCCAGAGGCTTCACCCGTGAGACCTTTGGTGCAGGGGCATGCTTTGAAGCTTTAGGCTTTTTCAGCTTCTTTGGCTTCGGTGGTGCAGGCGCTTCGTCCGATTCAGCATCGTCTGTAGGTTGATCCACGACTGCCCCTTGAACCATAATATGAGTGATGAGACCTTCCAGGTTGTAGAAGGGCCCAACAAGATTGGGTTCAGCTTCGCGTGAGCCATCGGCATGAGGAGCAGAGGGACCTGGGTTGAAGTCTAAGCCTTGTGACTTCTTGTTTTCTTTAGCCGAGTTCCTGGCAAACTGAAGGTTGCGATTGAACAGATTGTCGTCACGACACCATAGCAGTGATGATGGGTCCGCATCTGCAGGCTGTGGTCCACGGACCATACAAGGATAGAAGCCTTGTTCAATGGCTTTAGCTCTGGACCTGGGTTGAAGATTTTTGTATAGGATGTCTCCCCACGGTCGCTTGATGGCATTCTTCTCAGCATACTCCTGGGTCACGAATCTGTACTTGAATCACTGTTCTGCCCAATATCTTCGAATCCATTGGATTCAAGTTTTTCGCTGATTGTAGTCCTCCTCCGGATCTGTCTTGTACATCTCATAGAGGTCAGGAGGCAAATCTCTTGAGGTGTTACCACGATGCTGTGTGCCACCCTTCCTTGCAGATTTTTCTGGTGCCATGAAGTTTAAACTGAAAGGCTTCAACACTGTCAAAGTCTTCCGTCTACTGGTCAAACAGGAACTGGCTTCAGGAGAATTTATATGATGCTGTAAGAATTCTGCAAATGAATGCAGACTATGAGAACCAAGGGATTCTCCCACGAACATGTACCCGCGACAGCATTAAGGTGCGAGGGAAGGGGAAGAGGTCATATGCATTCTCAAAAGATTTTGAAGATAAATCAGTTTAGAAGACATTGACCTCATAGTGCAAAGACATTCACTCATAGATAGAGAGTTGGTTCCAGATTTGTACGAATCCACGAATAAGTACAAGTGAGGAATCTAACTACTTTGTGAAGCATAAGTGAACATACTAGGCATATTATGAGATGCAATATGAAATAGATTCAACTTGTGTGAATAGAAACTGCTTGTGGTAGAAAATGATGAATCTATAGGACCAAAGGGGCCGTAAAAAGGAGGTTTTATTTACCACACGAAGAACTACTAGACGGAGTGGGAGAGGAGGCCGAGCAGTTCAATCTTCCATGCCCTAACTTGGCGACGGAGGACACCTACGGCGACAGCGGAGAAGACGATGTCCACGGCCGGCGTGAAGACGGCGTCAGTGAGGTCAGGGCAGCTAAGCGCTTCGTCGCCAGCGTCGTCGAGGGCTAGCGGTGGCGCTAGGGTTTGTGCGAGAGTGGAAGAAGGGATAATGACTATGGTGAGGCATGTATTTATAGGGATAGGGACGGCACCATGTTATTACACAGGTGCCCCTGGCGATTCACATCTGAAGGACACGTGGCTATCATGCAACACATAGGAGGTTGTTCCACGTTCCCACACACGCCTGGATTGTCGGGTGGTCGTTCCCACTTCTCCAGGTTTCAGGTGAAAGGATTTAGCATTGAAAACGGATAAATGTTTGTCTCTGTGTCTTCTGCTGACAAGGATGCAGAGAATACATTTTGACAGTGTCAATAGAATGCATATGATTTGGATAGATAGACTTAGGAAAGAAGCATAGAGGGGTTAGGGTCCGATCACATTCACTTAGTTCAAAAGATTCAGTAAGAAGCCATAGCTATAAGTGAATGTTGTAGAGTACGGAAACCAAATTGAAGATAAACATGAGGCCATGTTAACATTGAAGACAAACAAAATGCGAAGACTTTGCAAATGTAACGCCATGAGAAAAACACTTCAAAGGGAAGAATTTTGGTGGTGGCGTTACCCACCGTAGAGGAAATATTAGACCCAGATACGGCGCACAATTATCATGGCACTCCGAAGTCAAATTTCACGTTAATGTATTCACACTCAGAATGCAAGTCTTCATTGATTGAAGACATACGTTACTTCATGTGTTGCACATCTAAGTCATCAATATGCATAAGTGTTAGGATGTGTGCCTGATCACAGGACATTTGAGGATTCCAAGATATTTAGCTCACACCGTAACTTGCAAAACCTTTTCTCATCCAAGGGCTTTGTGAAGATATCTGCCAGTTGCTCTTCATTGTTGACGTGTATGATATCAATATCTTCCTTCATGACATGATCTCTGAGAAAGTGATGACGAATTTCAATGTGCTTTGTCTTCGAGTGCTGAACTGGGTTGTTAGCAATCTTGATGGCGCTTTCATTGTCGCAGTAGAGTGGCACTTGCTTCAGATGAATGCCATAGTCTTTGAGTGTTTACTTCATCCATAGAAGCTGAGCGCAGCAAGATCCAGCAGCAATGTATTCAGATTCAGCAGTGGAGAGAGATACACAGTTCTGCTTCTTTGAAGACCAACATACAAGTGATCGTCCCAGAAAGTGACATGTGCCTGATGTAGACTTGCGATCCACTTTGTCACCAGCATAATCAGCATCCGAGAATCCAACTAGATCAAACTCTGAGCCCTTTGGATACCATAATCCTAGTGTTGGGGTGTGAGCCAAATATCTAAGAATTCGCTTCACAGCTAAGTGATGCGATTCCTTTGGTGCTGCTTGGAACCGGGCACACATGCAAACACTAAGCATGATATCTGTCCTAGATGCACATAAATAAAGCAAAGAACCAATCATGGAGTGGCATACCTTTTGATCGAACTCTTTACCATTGTCCTTGGGACCCAGATGATGTTTGGCTGGCATTGGCGTCATGTAGCCTTTGCAGTCTTGCATTCCAAATTTCTTCAGGCAATCTTTGAGGTATTTCTCTTGAGATATGAAGATGTCGTTGCGTTGCTGACATATTTGAAGACCAAGGAAGAACTTCAGCTCACCCATCATGGACATCTGATATTGCTCTTGCATCATATATCCAAACTCTTCACTATATTTCTGATTAGTGCAGCCGAAGATAATGTCATCCACATATATTTGGCACACAAACAGTTCACCATCATATGTCTTCGTGAAGAGAGTGGGATCCAGGGAACCAGGTTTGAAGTCTTTGCTCTTCAGGAAGTCTTTGAGTGTGTCATACCAAGTCCGAGGGGCTTGTTTGAGGCCATACAGTGCCTTGTTGAGCTTGTACACCATGTGAGGATGTTTTGGATGTTCAAAGCCAGGCGGTTGTGCAATATACACTTATTCTTCAATCTTGCCATTGAGAAAAGCGCTCTTCACATCCATTTGATACAGAAGAATGTTATGGTGATTTGCATAGGCCAGTAGTATGCGTATAGCTTCAAGCCTAGCCACAGGAGCAAATGTTTCATCGAAGTCAATCCCTTCAACTTGAGTATATCCTTGAGCAACGAGACGAGCTTTTTTTTCTGACAACTTGACCATGCTCATCTTGCTTGTCGCAATATATCCATTTAGTGCCTATTATATTGTGCTTACGAGGATCAGGACGCTTAACCAGTTCCCATACATTATTCAGCTCAAACTGTTGAAGCTCTTCTTGCATAGCTTGAATCCATTCAGGTTCCATGAAGGCTTCATCAACTTTCTTGGGTTCAGATATTGAGACGAATGCGAAGTACCCACAAAAGTTTGCTAGCTGTGTTGCCCTTGAACAAGTGAGTGGACCTGGTGCATTGATGCTATCAATTATCCTCTCAATCTATACTTCATTTGCAACACAAGGATGAACATGACGAAGATTTTGCTCTTGCTGATCATTGTCATAGTTAGAAGGATTGTCTTCAGGCTGAGCATTGCTTTCAGGTTGATTAGGTGCAGAGATGATAAGTTCCTCTTCAGGCTGAGCTTCAGATGGTATGGTTTCTCCAGTTCCCATAAGTTTGATTGATTCACTGGATGGAACTTCATCTAGCACATTTGGCAGGTGCTCTCTTTGCGAGCCGTTAGTCTCATCGAACCGCACATCCACAGTTTCAACCACTTTATAGTGAAAGAGGTTGAAGACTCTGTAGGAGTGCGAATCCTTTCCATATCCAAGCATAAAACCTTCATGTGCTTTCGGTGCAAATTTTGAAGTGTGATGTGGATCCTTGATCCAGCACCTGGCACCAAATACTCTGAAGTAACTGACATTTGGCTTCTTGCCAGTAAGGAGCTCATAGGATGTCTTGTTTAGAAGCTTGTGAAGATAAACACGGTTGATGATATGGCATGCAGTATCAATGGCTTCAGGCCAGAACTTTCTTGGAGTCTTGTATTCATCAAGCATCGTCCGGGCCATCTCAATAAGTGTTCTGTTCTTGCGTTCCACGACGCCATTCTGCTGCGGCGTGTACGGAGATGAGAATTCATGTGTGATGCCCAAAGTATCAAGGTTAGTGTCTAGGCCAGTGTTCTTGAATTCAGTGCCATTGTCACTTCTGATGTGCTTGATCTTGACGCCATAGTTGTTCATGGCTCGATTGGTGAAGCGTCTGAAGACATCCTGCACTTCAGTCTTGTAGAGGATTATATGCACCCAAGTATATCTTGAATAATCATCAATAATGACAAAGCCATAGAGACAAGTAGTAGTAGTAAGAGTTGAGTAATGAGTGGGACCAAAAAGGTCCATGTGGAGTAGTTCGAAGGGTTGAGTCGTTGCCATGATTGTCTTTGAGGGATGCTTGGCCCTCGTCATCTTTCCTGCTTCACAGGCACCGCATAAGTGATCCTTCTTGAACTTGACGCCCTCGATGCCTATGACATGCTTCTTCCTTGAAAGAGTGTGCAAGTTTCTCATGCCAGCATGCCCTAGCCTCCGATGCCAGAGGCAGCATTCAGAAGCTTTTGCTAGAAGACATACGGCAAGTTGTGGTCCTGCTGAGAAATCCACCACGTACAAATCATCTTTCTGATACCCTTCAAAGACTAGAGACTTGTCAGATTCCATTAGAACAAGGCAACGATATTTTCCAAATATCACAATCATGTTTAAATCGCAAAGCATTGAGACAGACATTAAGTTGAAACCAAGGGATGCAACAAGCATTACTTTATCCATGTGTTGATCCCTTGAGATTGCAACTCTACCTAGACCCAATACCTTGCTTTTACCAGTGTCAGCAAATGTAATGTGACTTTTGTCAGATGGACGTAAAGTTGAGTCCATGAGAAGACTTCGCTTGCCAGTCATGTGATTAGTACACCCACTATCAATAATCCATTCTGAAGCAGCCGGTGTCATACCCTACAGTGCAGTTAGGGGGATAGGCTCCACAAAGAGAATTGTGAAGCATAAACATTTGACAAGCAAGTGGATTATGAAAGCTTAGATTGAGGTTAGGACTGATAGGGAAAGTAGCAAGCGACTCAGGAACAAAATACATAATAAGACCATTTGGGCATTTGATCTTGCGCCCTACAAGATGTTTAAGGTCCCTAGCAATAGCTTCAGACGAATTTGATTCTCGGCTGGGGACCTTTCCCTACAAAAGAGAGTTAAGCCTTCTTAGCCACCCACATCTTCAAGGGTGGCTTCAAAGCAATGAGTCTAAGTGCAGCATCTGAGAACTTTGGCTTTGGAGCCCTAGCAAAAAGTCTTGCTAGTGGACAATAGTACTCATAAGAATAAGCAGAGTAGTTCTTGGTCTTATGAACATGGTGGTTTGATGAAACGCGCTCATATTCATAGGCCTGAGTATGGCTTCCCTGCAAAACATTTGCATTAGTGCGACTCAGGTGAGTCCTTTGTCTGTATGAAGCCTTTGGACCATATGAAGCCTATGGTCTGGGGTTTGTCTTCTTCACTTGTGGTGTCATGACGACATTCACAGGAAGATTCTCCAGCAACCTTTTCGGCACCCAGACTTTCTTCATAGGTGGCCCATTCCTGCAATTAGTACCAATATGCCTGGCAAACACTTTACCATTCTGATTCTTAAATAGTTTATAGTTTGCATCGAAGGATTCATCAATAACAATGGGATTAGCACAATTGAAGCCTGATAGGGTGGATGGATCCACTAAGGGTTCCTTTGCAGCAACCCATGTGGTTTTGGGGTACTGCTCAGGTTTCCAGTAAGAGCCATCAGCATTCATTTTCCTGTCGAACCCAAGACCCTCTTTCCTAGGGTTTCGGTTCAGGATCTGCCTTTTGAGAACATCACATAGTGTCTGATGCCCTTTGAGACTTTTGTACATCCCTGTTTCAAGCAATGTCTTCAACCTTGCATTTTCATCAGCAATAGCAGTGGTATCCTCAGCAGAGGGGTTAGTTGCCACATCAACAGTTGAAGATATTGCAATAGTAGCAGCAGTAGAACACCCAGCAACAGAAGTAGCATTGTCACGCTCAATGCATTTAAGACATGGTGGTTCAAATCCTTCCTGAGCGGAACTAATCTATTTGGCGCGAAGTGACTCGTTTTCCTTTTGAAGATCTTCATGAGCCACTCTCAATTTCTCAAGATCTTGCTTCCTTTGAAGATAATCATAGGAAAGCTTTTCATGAGTTGTTGAGAGCATTTCATGACGACTTTCAAGTTCCTCATACTTAACATGAAGATTTTTTATGTCTTCAATTAAGGACTGAAATCGAGTCATTTCAGCGTCTAACAGGTCATCGCTTTTGTCTAATAGTTTTTCAATATGTTCCATAGCTTTCTGTTGTTCAGTTGCAATTTTAGCAAGTGTTTTGTAGCTGGGTTTGGAACCACAATCAGAGTCATCTTCACTTGATGTTTGATAGTGAGTAGTGTGTGTGTTTACCTTGGCACCGCGTGCCATGAAGTAGTAGGTGGGAGCGGAGTAGTACTTGTCATTTGCATTGGTGTCGGTGATGAAGTCATTGTCTTCGGTGTTGAAGATGGACTTGGCAACGTATGCTGTAGCCAGACTTGCAACGCCAGAATCAGACTCTTCCTCAGACTCCACCTCCGCCTCCTTAGAAGCGGACTCCTCCTCTGAATCCATTTCCTTGCCAACAAACACACGAGCCTTGCCAGATGAGCTCTTATTGTGTGCCGAAGACTTTGAGGAAGACTTGGAAGAAGACTTTGAGTATTTCTTCTTCTTCTTGTCGTTAGAATCATACTCCTTGCTCTTCTTCTTCTTCTTCTTGTTCTCATTGTCCCACTGCGGACACTCAGAGATGTAGTGGCCAGGTTTCTTGCACTTGTGGCATGTTCTCTTCTTGTAGTCATGAGCAGAAGCTTCATCATTCCTTGAGATTGATCGTGAAAACTTTCTGAAGCCTTTCTTCTTGGTGAATTTTTGGAACTTCTTCACAAGCATAGCAAGATCCTTTCCAATGTCTTCAGGATCATCAGAACAACTGTCAGATTCTTCTTCAGATGAGATGACAGCTTTTGCCTTCAAGGCACGAGTTCGCCCATAGTTGGGACCGTATATGTCTCTTTTCTCAGAAAGCTGAAACTCATGTGTGTTGAGCCTCTCAAGTATGTCAGACGGATCGAGTGTCTTGAAGTCAGGACATTCTTGAATCATCAGGGCTAGGGTGTCAAACGAGTTGTCAAGTGATCTTAGGAGTGTCTTGACGACTTCATGCTTGGTGATCTCAGTAGCACCGAGGGCTTGAAGCTCATTTGTGACGTCAGTGAGTCGATCAAACGTGAGTTGGACATTCTCATTGTCGTTTCTCTTGAAGCAGTTGAAGAGGTTGCGAAGGACACTGATTCTCTGATCTCTCTAGGTTGAGATGCCTTCGTTGACCTTGGAGAGCCAGTCCCAGACTAGCTTAGATGTTTCCAAAGCACTCACACGGCCATACTGTCCTTTGGTCAGATGACCACAGATGATGTTCTTGGCAGTGGAGTCCAGTTGAACGAACTTCTTGACATCAGCAGCGGTGACACCTTCACCAGCCTTGGGAACGCAATTCTTGACGACATACCATAGGTCGCCATCAATGGCTTCAAGATGCATGCACATCTTATTCTTCCAGTAGGGATATTCAGTTCCATCGAAGACTGGGCACGCAGTGAAGACTTTGATTATCCCTGCAGTCGACATAGCTAAAACTCCAGGTGGTTAAACTAAATCACACAAAACAAGGGAGTACCTTGCTCTGATACTAATTGAAAGTGCTAGTGATCGACTAGAGGGGGGTGAATAGGCGATTTTTATGAAAGTCTTCAAAACATGGAAGTTTTGAAGACAAACGATAGAAATAAACCTATTATCATGCAGCGGAAGGTAGACTACACTAAGCAAGCCATAGTCAAGTATTCAATGAAGTGAAAGCACAATGACTAATAGCAACTAGGCAGTATAGATCAGGTAGGAAGATAGTGTGAAGCCAATCAGAACAAGTGGTCACTCAGTGAAGACAAAAGATAATACAATCATACAATGACTTCACCAGAGTCAATAGTAAGTAAAGGAATGGGAAGGATGAAACCAGTGACTCATTGAAGATAATGACTTGTTGGACTAGTTCCAGTTGCTGTGACAACTCTACGTCTGGTTAGGGAGGCTGAGATTCAACTCAGAAGACCGTGTCTTCACCTTATTCCCCTTGAGCTAAGGACACCCAGTCCTCGCCCAATCACTCTGGTAAGTCTTCAAGGTAGACTTCTAAACCTTCACAGACTTCGTTCACCGACGATCCACAATGACTCTTGGATGCTCAGAACGCGACGCCTAACCGGCTGGAGGATTCACAGTCCTCAAGTGTAATAAGTCTTCAGATCACACAAACAGGAATACTTAAGTGATGCCTAACACTCTTTGGCTCTGGGTGTTTAGGGCTTTATCCTCGCAAGGAATTCTCTCTCTCAAAGGCTTCGAGGTGGGTTGCTCTCAAACGACAAAATCCGTACACTAACTCTGAGCAGCCAACCGTTTATGGTTGTAGGGGGTGGGCTATTTGTAGCCACTAGGCAACCCGACCTGATTTGTCCGAAATGACCCTGGGTCACTAAGGAACTGACACGTGTTCCAACGGTCAGATTTCAAACACTAACCGCAACTTTACTTGGGCTACAAGCAAAGCTGACTTATCCAACTCTGAATAAGATTTGCTCTCATAGTCTTCACTCGAAGACATAGGATTTTGGTTAAGCATCACTTCATTCATTCTGATTGGTTCTCTTGGACCCCACTTAATAGTACGGTGGTTCCTATGACTCAACAAAGAAGAAAAAGAACGACGGAACTGCTAAGTCTTCGCGCTCCATAGTCTTCACGCGATGTCTTCTCTTGTCATAGTCTTCAATGTGAATGTCTTCACACACCACCTTTGACTTCAATGTCTTCATGCGTTTTTAGGGGTCATCTCTGGTAGGAAAACCGAATCAATGAGGGACTTCTACCTGTGTTATCCTGCAATTCTCACAAACACATTAGTCCCTCAACCAGGTTTGTCGTCAGTACTCCAAAACCAACTAGGGGTGGCACTAGATGCACTTACAGAGGTGATGTGGCAGCACAAGTGGTGGGAAGCGGCGGATGGCTGTTGGTGGCTTGCCAATTGGTGAGGAGGGACTGGCCGGCGCGGAATGCGAGGTGGAGGCGGCGCCTGATGATTAGGGGTGCGGAAATTTAGGAGGGGTAGGTAGCTGTCCAAAAATGTAAGGGGAGGTGGTTTATATAGGGCAGGTTCTAGGGTTAGGGGTGTTTGGGGGGCTTTCGGGGCCCTCCGATCATGATCAGACGATTCCGAACGCGAGGGAGGTCTAGGATGGGCCTAGGTGGGCTGTGTAGGAGACCGAGGGCTGCGGGAGAGAAGAGAAGAGAGAGAGAGACCTGACAGCGATTTCGGGAGACCGGAAACGTCCGACGATAGACCGCTACTATTGCCGCTATATTTATTCGTTGGGGCATCAAATGGTCTCCGAATGCAACGAAATTTGGCAGGCGGTCTACCTACACTAAAACAAGACTGCACGCCAACTTTCATCCTATTCCAAGAACATTTTCTGACCACTTATAAAATAATATTTCGGAGGTGCCCCGGGCGCGTGCAAGTGTGTCTGGGCTCAGAACGGACAACGGAAGGAACGGGGAGACCTGGAAGGATGCATGTTTTGAAAACATGATGATGCAATGCACATGATGACATGGCAAGATGCAACACACAAGCAAATTACATGGCACGACGGCGAATAACTGGAAGACACCTGGCGCAACGGACTCGGGGCGTTACAACACTCCACCACTACAAGAGGATCTCGTCCCGAGATCTAGGATGGCACCGGGGAGAAACGAAAGAGGAAGAGGTAAAAAAAAGTTGCTTCTTTGACAAACGAGTGAAACCAAAGAACCTTGAGAGGTTGAACAAATTGAAAGAAAGAAATACAACGAATATGAACAAAGCTGAAAACAATGCGTTAGAAAAGAGGAACAAGGAACATTACAGGAACCTTGTAGGTTGAAAGACATAAGAAAAAGGTTACAATGGACAAGAAGTACATGCAAGCACTCTGGTTGAAAAGAGATGCAAGACTTGATATGATGAAAAGAACTTGAGCAGAGGGCACAACACTCCGGTTAAATGGATAAGCATGAAAAGAACACGATCCTCACAATTCGAGATGATGAGTTAAAAGAGCAACATCATAAAGTCTCCGGGAGAAAGAATACAAGTTCGATCATTGGAATAAGAATGGAGAAGAAAACACCAACTTCTGCCACAAATGAGCTTGGAAAGCACCCTTCCAAGAAGGTTAAAACAGAGTTGTTGGAAAAAACCAACAACGAAACGAATAAGCTTGTAGTGGGCTTATGGAAAACGTCTCAAAATTATGAGGTGAAATTCTGCCACTAACGGAAACAAAAGATTGAATTGATATCAACAAGGAGACGAGAAACTTATTTCACTGGGAGGATAAATGAAGAACCTGGGTCATTTATAAGCACCATAAATAACAACAATCCTTAGGGAAAGCTTTAGGTGAAATATAACCCAATATAACTCCAACGAAGAGATTGATGGATTGAAAAGATCTCATGAACGAAGAGAAAAATATGGATTTAAATATATCATTCCTCACAACTTGTGGATCATGAAACACGAAGGGAAAATTATCAAGAATGGTATAACACCACCTCAACACATTAGATAGAAAGAATTGCACTTTGGAATGCAAGACGGAGAATACTTGAACTCCTCAAAACAAAACATGTTTTGAGCACCATGTTTATTTGAGAGTATCGCTTGGCGGATCTTAACTTCGAGAGAGATCTTGAAGAACAAATGAAGAATGAAAGGAATCATTGACGAACCACCATGTAGAGCCTCCATGAATGTCGGTGTACTAGAATAGGGGTACCCTAGTACCCCGAACTTGTGCACGGGCAGTTGCAGCACCCCGCGGCAAGGCTTGCCAGGCGAACACCAAGATCCTCCGTGGTTCCCTTGGAGCCATTCAAGAACAAAGTATTTAAGCTCAGGAGACAAGGCCCCAGCAAGAGGAGCTTGCCGGGAAGGCCAACCAAGGCACTCCAAGGAACTTGCCGCGACGTGCCACGCGCTCCGGCAAGGCAACAAGGCCCCGGCAAGAGGAGCTTGCCGGGAAGACCAACCAAGGTACCTCGAGGCCCGGTGAGCGACAAGCTTCCGGACTCGACAATATAACAACAGTGGCAAGGCGCTTGCCGTGGCAGGCGGCCACTCTGTGCCCACGCTCCAGCGCATCCACCAATGTGTCGCTCTGGGGGCCTCTCCAGGCGCGTGTGGCGGGAGGCTGTGCAGCCAGCGGTGCGCAGTGGCATGCGAAGCTGACAAGATCGCCATCGTGGCGAATGGTGGCGCCCCTAACGGTCCTTTTCTGCACTGTTTGGGCGACTCAAACGGGCATTTAATGCCCTTGTCCCCTGCCGTCAGGGTTAGGTAGGGTGCACTATACAAGTAACTGTACCAACCACCCCACTTTTTACATTTGTACCCTTCTCTGCGTTGCCACCTGTCGGTGACCCCTTGAGCATATAAAAGGAGGCCCATGCGCAACGTAGAGGAGGTTCGATTCATTGGTGAGCTAGAAAACACTTAGCTCTCGCGAGTAAGAACATAATAGAACCAGACAAGCAGCAGTAGGAGTGTTATCTCTCCGGAGAGCTCCGAAGCTGGGTAAACTGCTCATGTGCTTCGCCTCGATCTGCTCTTCGTGCGATCTCCGCCCCCCGCCGAACCGAAAGGGGCCCGGTCCACCGGCCCCATAGGTGTTCGTGGATCAGTTTCCCCGACATCTTTGGCCCAGGAAGGTGCTGGGGGATCCGGCAAGAGACGTCCCGGCCGAGGAGGACGCCGCGGCAAGGCCAAGCAGCGGCAAGGAGACAGACCTCCTCGTGGCCGCGACAAGGATGAAGATGACGACGACGATGAAGACATGGATGATGAGGAGACTGATGAGCAGGAGTTCCAGAAGGCCACAGAGGTCCTGTGCGTTGACGGTGGTGCTTCTCTGCGTACCTCGCACCGTCAGCTCAAGCAGTGGGTGCGGGAAGTTAATGCAGCAGAACCACCCGTCGAGTCACGCAAGCCTCTGAAATTGTCCAGCACGCCTATCATCTTTGATATGGAGGACCACCCTAATCGCATAACTGCGGTCGAGTGCTTGCCGATGTTGGTTTCACCAACAATCCGCAACCTCAAGGTCACTAAGATGCTAGTTGACGGCGGGGCCGGCTTGAACCTGATCTCCTCCGCGGTGCTCCAGAAACTCCAGATCCCTGACAGCGAGCTCGAAGAGACCGGTACATTTCAAGGAATCAACCCGGGAAGGAGCAAGCCGAAGGGAAAGATTACGTTGCCGGTAACATTTGGCAGCGAGCTGAACTTCAGGACTGAGAGGGTCACATTTGATGTTGCTGACTTTCCATTACCTTACAATGGAATCCTTGGCTGTCCGGCACTCGCCAAGTTCATGGCAGCCTCTCACTATGCGTATAACGTACTGAAAATGCCAGGCCCGATAAGTGTCATCTCTGTCCCTGGCGACAAGAAGGATGCTCTTATATGTGCCGACAAGATCTACCGGGAAGCAGCAGCCGCAGCAGAACGCAAGACACTTGCCGCTGAAGCTCCCGGGGGGAAGAAGAAGACCAAGTCCGGCAAGAGCTCTGATGCCCACTCCGGCAAGCGCACCTCTTCGGAGTGCTGCGCTACCGTCGAGGACGCACCATCGAGCTCCACCGGCAAGTGTAAGAAGGCAATGGCAGCTCCACCTGAGACCAAGAAGGTGTCCGCCAAGGAGGACGGCACTGGTGGTACCTTCACCATCAGCGCCACTCTTGACCCCAAATAGGAAAGCGCGCTCGTTGCTTTCCTGCGGGCGAATGTCGACGTGTTTGCGTGGCAACCGTCTGATATACCCGGTGTTCCCAGGAAAGTAATTGAGCACCACCTTGCCGTCTGTCCTCATGTGCGCCCGTCAAGCAAAAAGTCAGGAAACAAGCAGTGGAGCGCCAAGAATTCATCGCAGAAGAAATCAAGAACTTGGAAGCAGCAGGCCTTGTTAGAGGAGTGCTCCATCCCACGTGGTTGGCCAATCCTGTTGTCGTGCGCAAGGCTAACGGGAAATGGAGGCTTTGTATTGACTTCACTGATGTTAATAAAGCTTGTCCCAAAGACCCATTTCCCTTGCCGCGCATTGACCAGATTGTTGACTCCACAGCCGGATGTGATTTGCTTTCATTTCTTGATGCATACTCAGGATACCATCAGATCTTCATGGCAGAAGAGGATGAAGAGAAAACCGCATTTATCACCCCATGTGGCACGTACTGCTTCATACGGATGCCTTTCGGTTTGAAGAATGCTGGTTCAACATTCGCAAGGGTAGTCCACCACGCTTTTGAGCCGTAGATGCACAGAAATGTGGAAGCCTACATGGATGACATAGTGGTCAAGAGCAAGAACAGGGCGACCCTGGTTCAAGATTTAGACGAGACATTTGCAAATCTACGCAAGATCAACCTCAAGCTTAACCCCGAGAAGTGCGTGTTTGGAGTCCCTTCCGGCAAGCTTCTCGGGTTCTTCGTGTCTCAGCGGGGAATTGAAGCCAATCCCGACAAGATCAAGGCCATTGAACAGATCGAAGCACCAAAGCGCGTCAAGGATGTACGAAGGCTTGCCGGTTGCGTGGCTGCTCTCAGCAGGTTTATCTCTAGATCTGCTGAGCGCGCCCTGCCATTTTTCAAAATTTTGAAAAAGGCAGGTCCAATAAAATGGACTCCGGAGGCGGAGGCTGCGCTGCAGGACTTGAAGAGATACCTGTCCTCCACTCCAACACTTGTCGCACCTAAGCCGCAAGAGAAGTTGCTGCTGTATATAGCGGCAACCAATCAAGTGGTTAGTGCTGCGTTAGTGGCGGAGAGGGAGGCAGATGATGAGCCAGCAACCACGGCAGATGCATCCAGCGACAAGCAGGGGGCTTCGCCGACAAGCTCTGGTCCCGACAAAGATGGATCTGCGCAGGAGCATGATAAGATGCAGAAGAGAATGGTGCAGCGTCCAGTTTACTTTGTCGGTTCCCTTCTACAGGGGGCTAGATCAAGGTACTCTGGTGTGCAGAAGTTGCTTTTCGGCCTCCTCATGGCCTCGAGAAAGCTGCGCCATTACTTCCAAGCACATGAGATCACAGTCGTCACTCGCTTTCCGCTGAAGAGGATACTGCAAAATCCAGAAGCGACAGGCAGGATTGTCGAGTGGGCGCTGGAACTGTCAAGCTTTGGCCTCAAGTTTGAGAGCACTTCAACTATCCAAAGCAGAGCATTGGCAGAGTTCATAGCAGAATGGACGCCAACCCCCGATGAAGAAATTCCAGAGACGAGCATCCCCGTCAAAGAGGCAAGCAGAGAGTGGCTGATGTACTTTGATGGTGCTTTCTCGCTGCAAGGCGCCGGTGCGGGCGTGTTGCTTGTCGCGCCCACCGGAGAGCACCTCAAGTACGTAGTCCAGATGCACTTTCCCAAGGAGCAAGCAACCAACAATACTGCAGAGTATGAAGGATTGCTTGCCGGTCTCAGAATCGCAGCAGACCTTGGGATCAAGAAGCTCATTGTCAGAGGTGACTCACAGCTTGTCGTCCGCCAAGTGAACAAGAACTACCAGAGTCCATTGATGGAAGCATATGTTGATGAAGTGAGGAAGCTAGAAGAGCACTTTGACGGCCTACAGATGGAGCATATCCCAAGAGCTCAGAATGTCATTGCTGATGGCCTGTCAAAGTGCGCCGCACTAAAGTTACCTGTGGAACCAGGGATCTTTGTGCTCAAGTTGACTCAACCATCCGTAACACCATCAACTGGACAGAGCAAGAAGAGGAAGTTGGTTTCTGGTGACTACTTTCCGGCAGAGCTCCCGAAGCCGCCGCCAAGAAAGTCCCCAAGATCAACACCAAGGATGCTGAGGGGCAGTCTGCTCCGGCAAGCCTTATAGTTTGTTCCGTTGAAGCAGACGCTCCCGACAAGTTTTGCTCCGGCAAACTTGCTGGGGAACATCAAGCTCCGGCAGGGCCTCAAGTCCTTGCCGTAGAAGCGGATGTTCCCGCAGCAGCAGATGTGCCTTTAGTCCTTGTTGTCGAGCCACAAGCTCCAGCATGGGCACAGTAGATTGTCCATTTCCTTTAGACAGGAGAACTTCCCGAAGAGCAAGAAGAAGCGGAAAAAGTAGCCCGGCAGTCAAGTATGTACCAGTTTGTCGATAGCATACTGTACAGAAGAAGACTCAACGGTGTGAAATTGAAGTGTATTTGCCGGGAAGATGGACAAAAGCTGTTGGCAGAGATACATGGAGGCATATGTGGCCACCACATTGGTGCAAGAGCACTTGCCGGCAAAGCTTTCCGGCAAGGTTTCTTTTGGCCGACAGCCCTCCAGGATGCAACTGCACAAGTAACCAAGTGTGAAGCGTGCCAGTTCCACTCTAAACAGATACACCAGCCAGCTCAAGCTCTCCAGACGATCCCTTTATCCTGACCATTTTCGGTCTGGGGGCTCGATATCCTCGGCCCTTTCCCCCGAGCTATCGGGGGCTTTGAGTACTTGTACGTCGCAATCGACAAGTTCACAAAGTGGCCGGAAGTGCAGCCAGTGAGGAAGGTGACAGCACAGTCAGCAGTCAAGTTCTTCAGGTCGATTGTCTGCCGTTTCGGGATCCCTAACAGGATCATCACCGACAACGGCACGCAATTCATGAGCCGCACCTTCATGCAGTACGTCCAAGACCTTGGCGCCAAGGTCTGCTTCGCTTCTGTTGCTCATCCAAGAAGCAACGGTCAAGCAGAGAGGGCAAATGCTGAAGTGCTGCACGGGCTCAAGACCAGAACTTTCGACAGGCTGCGCAAGTGCGGAAGAAACTGGATCGAGGAGCTGCCGGTGGTTCTTTGGTCGATCAGAACAACGCCAAATCGAGCCACTGGCCAGACACCTTTCGCTCTAGTCTATGGAGCAGAGGCAGTTCTCCCCATGGAACTCGTATACGGATCGCCTCGAGTGCTCGCTTATGATGAGCTTGAGCAAGAACAGCTGCGACAAGACAACGCGCTGCTCCTTGAGGAAGATCGTCTTCAGGCTGCTGTACGAGCTGCTCGATACCAGCAAGCTTTGCGCCGCTACCATAGCCGCAAAGTTAAAGCCAGAAGCTTCGAGGAAGGCGACCTTGTTCTTCGGCGCATTCAGTCCGCCAAGAATTCCAACAAGTTGACGCCGAAGTGGGAAGGCCCTTATCGGGTGAGACGAGTCACAAGGCCCGGCGCTGTCTGCCTTGAGACCGAAGATGGCATTCCGGTGAGCAACTCCTGGAACATAGCACATCTTCGTAAGTTTTTCCCGTAGGGCGCGGTTGCCGGAACCCCGTTCCGGCAACCACCTTTTGTACAAGTCTTGCCGCTGTTGCATGTAATCCTTTGTACAAAGCCGGGCGCAGATCCCGTGCATAAATAGAACCCCATGTGCTCCGCACAACTTGTCCATTTCATGCATTAGTTTCCTTTCTTGCATGCGTTATCTGACACTTTGTGCAGCACCTACATCCGGTAAGCAATAACGAGCCGAAGGGCTCCATATCATTATTTTCTCTTCTTTCTTTTTCAACAAAGGAAAAGAAGGTTCCCTCGCACACAAGTTTGCCGAGGGGGAAGGAGAAGATTGTGGTATGGACCAGGCGTCGTTCAAGCAAAGTTGCAAAGTTTTGCCTTGCCGGGAAGAAAGTTGCAAAGTTTTGCCTTGCCGGGAAGCAAACGACAGAAAAGCTAAGTTGCCAAAGTTTGAGCAATCAGTTTTTAAATTTTTGAGTTATCTTCCTCGAACAACCCTGCTTTGTATGAAAAACCTGTGCGCGGAGGAACCAACTCGTGGCTAGTTGCACCCTTACTTTGTTTCGAGTCTGCTCAACAACTTAAGTGTGCTGCATCTAGTCGCGACAAGGTTTCTTGTCGGAAGCAGCGTCGCCAGCAGGCTGCTGATCGTTCCGCACTCAGCGCTCGCGGCTCGGGTGCCTACGCCGACAAGTTCCCTAGAAGCGTAGGGTAAAAACATACAAAGGAAGGAATCTAGTAGAGGAAATAACATAGCAATTGATAACAGAAATAAAGTTATATTACAAGATAACCTGTCGCAGCTCTAACAGACTGCTTCCATAACATGATTAGCAGCAACAAGGGAAAAGAAGAAATGGGCGGCCTAGTCTACGCGGTCGCCCTCAACCCTCTTGATCTCGCTCACCTTGTCCACAATGGGTGCGACAAGGGCCTTGAGTGCGTCCCGATCGGCGTCTGGCGGCAAGGACTTGAGGACGTTGGTGAAGCTGAGGCCTGGATTGCGGAAGGCCACCTTCATCAGCACCTTCTGGAGAACCCCGGCGCAGATTTTGCGCGACTCGTTGGCCAGCTGCTTTGGGATCCTTTCCCGGAGCCGCTGGAGTGCCGTCGCCACGCCCTTGAAGAACAGGCTGAGCTTGACGCTGGGTTGGAGATTCTCGTCGGAGGGATACCCAAAGTCCTCCATCCCCAGCTGCGCCAGCTCCTCGTTGATGACTGCGGCAATATTCACCAGACCCTCGGTCCAGTGCTCCACAGTATCTCTGAATGAGTTCTGGGTAACTGTGATGCTCTCCAGCAGCGCCTTGTCAGCTTTGACCTTCTCCGACAAGGTCTTCTCCCGCTCCTTGGTGGCCTCCAGCGCCTGCATCAGCGTGGCCAGCTTCAACTCCAGGTCCGCATTGGAATCCTTGGCGGCGCTGAGCTCCTTGCCCCTCTCAGCGAGAAGACCTTGCAGCTCACCGTGGGTGGCAGCATCCTTCTCACGCTCACGCTTGAGCGCGGCAAGCTCCTCGCCGCTCTTCCCAAAGTTGGCCTCCAGCTGCGCCACCTTCTCCTCCAGCTCTTTCTTGGCAGCCTCTGCGATTGCGGCAGCGTCCTTTGCCTCCTTGAGCGCCCCGCCAAGTGCTTGCTCGCGCTCGGCGAGCTCCTCCTCGTAGCTGTCGAGGTTGGCCTTCCGCTGCACCAATTCGCCTTCTCGCGCGGACTGCTTCTCGGCGGCCAGCCTTTGTTCCTCCTCAGCTTCGGCCTTCTCGAGAAGGAAGGCCGTGCGCTCCTCGTCGAGTCGCTCCCGCTCCTGTGCCAGGGACCGGAGAGCTTCTTGATTGTGGCCCCGGAGCTCCTCCGCGCGCTTCTCCATGTCAACTCCCGCCTTCGCGACAAGCGCTTCCCGGGAAGCCAGCCTGGCTTGCCGTGCGCGATAGAGTGACAGCAGCTTCCGCAGCAGCTGCTCCTCCTCAGGCTCGCCACTGCTGTTGCTGGGTGCGTCAACCAACGATAGTCCGGCGGAGGCGAGCACCTCATCATCGAAAGATTCCCCCTCGACCGGCGCCCTGGAGCTCGACGCTGAGGGTAGCTTGATGAAGATATCGTCGCCGGCCTTCAAGTAGGCGCCGGGCTGGGGCTCCTCGAAGCCCGGCTCCGCAGCAGTGGCAGAGGGATCGGCGGTCGGCGCAGCGCCTGGCGCTCCTGCGGCCTCAGGGTCGTCAGTGCGATCGCCCGACCCCTCACCGGCTTCTGCGGCGGCAGCCTTGGCGGCCTCCTCGCCGGCGGTCTCATCAGCACCGGCCCCTTCCTCGCCGGCGCCCTCTGTCTCCATTGGCTCAGCAGCAGATGGGTCTGAAGAACGAAGAAGGGAGAAAAATCAATCAAAAATCCAAGAGAAGAAAATCAGAAGAAGAAGAACCCAAGGGAAAGTTTTTGGGAAAGTGAATTACCTATGCCAAGATCTACAGTTGCGGTCTCGGCCGCCGCAGGATCGACGGTGCTGCCCCTTGCCGGAGAGTTCTCCCTTGCCGGAGAGCGCTCCCTTACCGGGAATTCCTCCCTTAGCGGCATAGTCGAAGCAGATGGCACTTTGGGACCAGCTTCCGGGCGCTCCTGATATGGCTGCTCTGCTCCTACACAAATCAACAAGCAAGATATCAACAAAGGAAAAAGCACTCATGCGCGCCCGACAGCAGAAAGCTAACTATGAACTTACGCTGGGGGCTGCTTTGAGGAGTGATTGCCGGGTCCATCAAGGTGGTCTCGGACCCACCCCCTGCTGACACGGTGGGGTCATCTTCGATGATAATCACCGCGGCCTTGGCCCTCTTCGCCGCTCTCTGGGCCAGCGTCCTGAAAAGAAAGGAGTCCAGATTGAAGCAAGTCAGATACAAGATAAAAACAGCAAGATTGAAGAACTACAAGAGCACCAAAGAAACTTACTCTTCTTCCTCCTCATCGGAGCTGAGCGCGGAAAGATCGAAGTCCGGCTCCCTTCCGGTGCAGCGAGGCGGAGGAGTAGGATCCCTTGCCCGCTTGGCGGGCGCTCCAGTTGCCGTTGCTGCGTGGGGCGCTCCCGCGGCAACATTGCTTGCCGCGATAGAGCGTGTCGCACGGCTTGGCGGCTGTTGACCCGGCTGCCGCCCCGCTACGTCCGCGGCCCTGCGAAGACGCCTTCTTGGCGGGGCCGGGGGTTCCGCCTGCGGCAAGCTTTCTGAAGGCTCGGGCTCTTCCTCGCCGGCCTCGCTCGGCTCAGCCTCAGAACCGGCAGGCTCTTCCTCGCCAATGAACTCCGCGCGCTCGGCGAGGTTTGCCGCCTCTGCAGCCTCCGCCTCCTCCACAGTGAACCCGAACGCGCCCGCGGCAGCTGTGGCCACAACCTCTTCCGCCCTAGTGGCGATGCACTGCAACTCCTCGTCGGTGGTGTCACGGGTGAGGCTCTTCTGCTCGTCAGCGTGGACCGGCACTTCTTCCAAGTTGTCGAAGAACGCTTGCATGACGTCATCCGCAGGCTCTTGCCAAGTTGGAACGATTCCGTGTGAATCGCACAACGACATCATGGCGCGGATCCGGTCAAGCGAAGAATTGTTGCACAATGGAACGACGCCCCTCGGCAGCGTGAATGGGTGCTGGGGGTCGCGTTTGAACAACTCCAGGAGCATTGCATCCAGCTCCAAGACGGTGAAGTTGTAGTTGAGGCCCGGCCGCAGCCTCATGATGTCCGCCGAGTTCTTGAATTCCTAGGCGGGCCTCCCCCTCTCCTGCAGGGGGGCGATGCGGCGGCGGAGGAAATCTGCGCCTACATCGCCTATAGTGAGCCCGGCAAGCCTGAGGCGAAGGATCCTAGTAATGGCGATCTTCAGCCTCTCGTCTTCCGGGGCCACATTGCTCCAGTCATTGCCCACGTTGCTCCAGTCATTGCCGCGCACTATTGGAGCTTGGCGCACGGCGGTGAAGGGCTGCGGATTCTCCTCGAAGATCCAGCACCGCTCTGCTCTCCACTCCTCCCACTTGCTGCGGAGCTCACCCTCCAAGTACGCCTCCTTCTTGCCGACTCTCGAGATCCAGGCGATCCCTCCGGCAAGTGGCTCTCCTCTCTCTACCCGAGGTATGAAGAAGTGGCGAAAAAGGACAACATTGGGGTGGACTCCGACAAAGTTTTCGCACAAATGTGCGAAAACTGCCATGGTCAGAACGGCGTTGGGGGTGAAGTCAAGGAGGCGGAAGCCGTAGGTGTTCATGATATCGCAGAAGAACTCCGAGAAGGGCGGGCAGAGCCCGCAATATAAGAACTGCGCGAAGAATGGGTACCCGTTTGGAGCCAGCTCCGAAGTAGGGGCCGGGAGTACCCTCGTGCACGGATGCGCCCGCGTCTCCGTCGCCCAAAAGAGGTAGAAGTACTCCCTCAGCTCCTTCACGCCGAGCTAGGGGGAGAAGATCGCCCGCTCCTTCCGCAGCGCCGCGAGCCGCTGCGCCTCGGCCGACTTCACGCCCTTTCCCTTGTCGGCTTTCGGAGCCATGGCAGAGGTGGTGGGGGAGGTCGACGGCATTGGTGATGCTGGTGGCAATGGGGGGCGGAGCGCTGCTCTCTCGGCTTCGAGAAGAAGGGGGGAGCGGCGGAGGTTCGTGAAGATGGAGTAGTAGCAACCAGCGAGGGGGGAACGAACTGCCCCTGTTTCCTCTGCTTATAAAGAGGGACGGGGCGGACGTTTCGTCCTTCCGAATAAAGAACCACCCACGATCTCTCCCATGACGCCGCATTCAACGCGTGCCGTTAGGGGAGAGCGCGGTGGATACGGAGCGAGATTCGGCGTGGCCCAGTCCGCGTGTGCCCGTGCCCTGTCTTGGGCCTGGCCCAACAACGCTTGGCACCGTGTCTGGCCCAGGCTCGGGGGCTCCTGTCGGTGTACTAGAATAGGGGTACCCTAGTACCCCGAACTTGTGCACGGGCAGTTGCAGCACCCCGCGGCAAGGCTTGCCAGGCGAACGCCAAGATCCTCCGTGGTTCCCTTGGAGCCATTTAAGAACAAAGTATTTAAGCTCAGGAGACAAGGCCCCGGCAAGAGGAGCTTGCCAGGAAGGCCAACCAAGGCACTCCAAGGAACTTGCCGCGACGCGCCACGTGCTCCGGCAAGGCAACAAGGCCCCGGCAAGAGGAGCTTGCTGGGAAGACCAACCAAGGTACCTCGAGGCCCGGTGAGCGACAAGCTTCCGGACCCGACAAGATAACAACAGCGGCAAGGCGCTTGCCGCGGCAGGCGGCCACTCTGTGCCCACGCTCCAGCGCATCCACCAACGTGTCGCTCTGGGGGCCTCTCCAGGCGCGCGTGGCGGGAGGTTGTGCAGCCAGCGGTGCGCAGTGGCATGCGAAGCTGACAAGATCGCCATCGTGGCAAACGGTGGCGCCCCTAACGGTCCTTTTCTACACTGTTTGGGCGACTCAGACGGGCATTTAATGCCCTTGTCCCCTGCCGTCAGGGTTAGGTAGGGTGCATTGTACAAGTAACTGTACCAACCACCCCACTTTTTACATTTGTACCCTTCTCTGCGTTGCCACCTGTCGGTGACCCCTTGAGCATATAAAAGGAGGCCCATGCGCAACGTAGAGGAGGTTCGATTCATTGGTGAGCCAGAAAACACTTAGCTCTCGCGAGCAAGAACATAATAGAACCAGACAAGCAGCAGCAAGAGTGTTATCTCTCCGGAGAGCTCCGAAGCTGGGTAAACTGCTCGTGTGCTTCGCCTCGATCTGCTCTTCGTGCGATCTCCGCCCCCCGCCGAACCGAAAGGGGCCCGGTCTGCCGGCCCCATAGGTGTTCGTGGATCAATTTCCCCGACAATGAAGGACTTCGGTAATAAAAGAATGATCAAACGAAAGGAAAGTTGAAAAGAACTCTAGGAGAAGCCTTGAAATGATTAGATGGAGCTTCGCGATGATATAACTGAGAAAACTTGGAACTCCGAAACGAAAGATGAACAACTCTGGAAAGAAGAAACTAGATCACTTGGATGAAACAATAATAAGAATTATGTTATGCGTATCCTTCACCAATTTAGATTGATGACAAGCAATGGATTTGACATACTACTTATTCTCGTAGAAAAAGGATTAAGATAGATATAGTGCAAACTTGTGAAGGACTTCAACGAACCACTGGTAGGATTTGGAAAGCACGAATGCATTGATGCGATAACGACGGAAGAGGAATGTTGGACGAACCACCGTTAGGATTAAAAGAATGAGCGAAGAAAACGAACGCATCACCAGGAGGAATTGGAAAATGAACGAAGATACTTGAGAGAATTTAGATACAAGTGAAACGAAGAGATCATGAACTGACTAGAGAATACTTGAATGATGCACCGGAAGAATTCAAGAACGAGAGCTGAAAGCTGAGAATGAATAAATCTTCTGAAATGATGGCCTCCGGAGAATCAAACTGAAAAGACTCCTGAAATGCTCCGGTTGCTTGAAAAGAATTCTCACAATCACAAACAATTATGAGAGGATGGCATGAAGCTAGAACCATGAATCTTTGAGAGAACGTATAAGATTGAGGAGAAACTCTTCTTCGGTCTTCAAAATCTGAGAATGACGACGAGAAACACCACCATGAATTATTGAGGCACTCTGGAATGAAGAATAGAAAGGTTGAGCCAACACTGAAAAGAATTTGAAAGCGATCTTGGAGAAGTCATCTGACTAATTATGATTCATTCTTACGTCAAACTTTGAAAAGATTCGATAATAACTCACGAAAAATTAGAAGAGTCAGGTAAGATCCTGGAAAAGACATGTGGGTTAGGGCCCACTCAAAAGAAATACCGTTAAACGATTACTTGAAAGGGAGATTGGACCGGTTGATTTAAATGGCTTGAATGAGATAACATCCTCAAAAGAACTTGAGCGAATTGAGAATGGAAACTTGAATCTTCTGAGATATCTTAAGCACTCCAGAACAATTGAATAACGAGAAGTGGATGATAAAGAGGTGCACCGGCATGAGAAGACATTTGAAACAAGGAAAGGATATGATCGACAAAGCTTGACTTAAATCCACCGGAGAAGAAAACGAGTGAAGAGTGACGAACTTGAAACTCCCTTAGCATCTTCATAAGAAACACCGGGTAAAACATTGAAAGAAAAGACTGAAGAGACTTCTCACAAATAAAAGGATACATGATTAAGAAATCTGAATCCTTGAAGAAAAAGGGTGGGAGGGTGGGAAAACAAAGGCAACTTGGGACAGATGAAACAAACACCATTTAGAAAATGTATGGAATTCACATTTGACATTGAAGCAACTCGAATACCACAACTCAAAACAAAACAAAGGATTGGAACAAACATATGATAGACCCCATATCGTATCATGTGTCTGTTGGAAAGATATCCTACGAGATACTTGAATTCCCACTTATAAACTCCCGAAACTTTCTGGTTATGCAATCAGGTGTTCGGGATACATGGGAAGCATAATATCTCACCCAAACTAACAATCCCTACATCCAGCTGTATCCATCCTTCAACACATAACCAAGAAACCTTCGGAAATCGTGTACCTCAACCTTTGAAAAGCATCCGTTATACAAGTTATGGCAATACTCCCGAACTCCTGCCCCAATACCGGGTGGCGTCGAGGTTATCTCACCAACAACTGCATAAAAAAGATTTTTGATGTCGGCGAACTCAGTTATTCCAGAACTGCAACGATAAAATTGTGATGACAACACCTCGGAGCTCAACTCCCCGGGACACTGCCACAACCCCTAAATATCAGGAGGCACCAAGAATAATGTTCTCGTCACAAGACTATCGGAATGATTCCAAGATACCCGCGTGATCCTAAAAAAAATCGTAAAATTTGAGGAGAGGAAAGTCAAAACTTCTACGTCAGGAGGCCTCACCAGAGCGATGAAGGGACTGAGGAGTAAAAAGAATCCTACTCTCCGATATATATAATCCTAAGACTCAAAACTTTTTTTCTAGACTCAACAACGTCAGCGATTCGATCAAGCAGGGGGCTCCTAAGTTGGGGATGGCTCTGATTACCAACTTGTAACACCCATGATGTGGCTATATCTCCCACGTGTCGAGGCACGACTTAGAGGGATAACCGCATGGTGGTTTTGTCGCAAGAGGGGTAGTCTTCACACAATCCCATGTACTGAATAAGAAAGGGATAAAGAGTTTGGCTTACAATCGCCACTTCACACAAATAACAAGTTAAACATACATCATCCAGAGTACAATCAAAGGTCCGGCTACGAAACCAAAATAAAGGAAGACAACCCCAAATGCTAGATCCCCGATCGACCGAACTGGGCACCACTATTGATCAACCGGAAAAGACGCATAACAAGGATCAAGATCTTCATCGAGATCCCACTTGAGCTCGGTTGCGTCACCTGCACTGGTATCATCAGCACCGACAATTGTTTTGGAAGTATTCGTGAGTCATGAGGACTCAGCAATCTCACACCCGCGAGATCAAGACTATTTAAGCTTATGGGTAGGATAGGGTAATGAGGTGGAGCTGCAGCAATCACTAAGCAATTATGGTGGCTAACATACACAAAATAAGAGTGAGAAGAGAAGCAACACAATGATCGTGAAGCTAGAAGTCATCAAGAAGTGATCCTATAACTACTTACGAACAAACATAACGCAAAAACTGTGTTTACTTCCCGGACTCTGCGAAAAGAGACCATCACAGCTACACACGCGGTTGAAGCATTTTAATTAAGTCACATGTCAAGTTCTCTACAACTGGACATTAACAAATTCCCATCTGCCACATAACCGCGGGCACGACTTTCAAAAGTTTAAACCCTGCAGGGGTGTCCCAACTTAGCCCATCACAAGCTCTCACGGTCAACGAAGGATATTCCTTCTCTCGGAAAGACCCGATCAGTCTCAAAATCCCGGTTACAAGACATTTGGACAATGGTAAAATAAGACCAGCAAAGCCACCCGATGTACCGATAAATCCTGATAGGAGTCGCACGTATCTCGTTCTCAGGGCACACCGGATGGGCCAGGCGTCGGGTTGGCATAGACCCTGGTTGCCCAGGGGGCGCCGGACATCACCCAGGTTGGACCAACACTCAGAGGAGCATTGGCCCCGGGGGGGGGGTAAATAAAGATGACCCTCAGGCTCCGAAAACCCAAGGGAAAAAGGCTTAGGTTGTTAGGCAAATGTAAAACCAAGGTTGGGCCTTGCTTAAGGAGTTTTATTCAAAGCGAACTGTCAAGGGGTTCCCATAACACCCAACCGCATAAGGAACGCAAAATCAAGGAACATAACACCGGTATGACGAAAACTAAGGCAGCAAGAGTGGAACAAAACACCAGAAATATGGCCGAGCCTTCCACCCTTTACCAAGTATATAGATGCATTAATTAAAATAAGAGATATTGTGATATCCTAACATATCCAGGTCCCAACATGGAACAAACTTCAACTTCACCTGCAACTAACAACGCTATAAGAGGGGCTGAGCAAAAGCGGTAACTTAGCCAAACAACGATTTGCTAGGAAGGTGGGTTAGAGGCTTGATATGGAAATATGGAAGGCATGATATAACAAGTGGTAGGTAGCGCGACATAGCGATAGAACGAACAACTAGCGAGCAAAGATAAAAGTGATTTCGAGGGTATGATCATCTTGCCTGAAATCCTGCAAGGAAGAAGAACGAGTCCATGAAGAAGTCAAACAGACGTAGTTGAACAGATCCTCACACACGCGACATACCGGAACTAACAAGAAAAAGCAACACCGGAAAGAAGAAAACAACATGGTAAACAACCATCACATAAACATGGCATGATGCACAACCAAGTGTGATGCATGTCCGATTTAAAGAGGCATGGCATGGCAAACTGCAACAAACAACACTACAAGTTAAGTGGAGCTCAATATGCAACGAGCTGCATATTGACGAAACACCATATTCCTTTATTTAGTTCGGTGTCATTTATGTACCCAACAATATTAAATGTTGTTAAACATGGCAAAAGGTGAAGCATATGAAAACTAAATATTTAAGAAAGTTTAAATGAGGTCGGAAACAACAACAACAATTCCGGGAAAATCCTCATGTGCATACTTCAAATTAGCTACTGTTCTGCCCTAAACATAATTTTAGAGTTGTTAAACATGCAGAGTACTGCCACCATGTTAAACTATGCATTTTTCCACCCCATTTACATATAAAGTTTATTAAAATTGGAGCTACAGTTATTAAGTTATGAATTAACTCATTTTAACATGGCAATATGGCAAATTATATGCAAACATCATTTTAAACATGCATGAAAGTTGGATATTATGAAACTAGACAAGATTCTAAGCATTTTTCATATATAAAACACTTTAATATGATGCATGGTTCATGAGATATTAAATGCATGATGTCCAAGTTTTTTTGTAAAACAGATGTTCTCTAGATAATAGATAAATTGATCTGCGAAAAAAACACGATTTGGGCCAAATCTGGACAAGCCCAACCGAGGAAAACAAGGGGGCGGGGCGCTGGGGCAGCTCACCATGGGCCAAAAGCCCAAATCTGTGTAGGAGTGGGCCGGCTTGAGCTGGCCTTGGAGGCCGAACAGGAAGCAGGTGGGGCGCGCTGGGCGTTGGCGCAGGATGCGACCCATGCGCGCGGTCAACGGGCTCGGCTGGGTCGAGCACTGCTCAACGCAGCGAGATGCAGAGGCGGGGAGCGCAACGGCGACGGTGGTTTGCGGACTCCCACGACGGATTGGAGCGGGAAAAACTGGGAACATGCCGAGTTGCTCCAGATCCGGCGGATCCTCACCAGATCGGGTGAAGAACGCGGCCGAGGGCGAGCTCCGCGGTGATGGTGGTTCCTGCAGGTAGCAGTGGAGGAAGGGGAGTCTGGAGAGAGAGAGAGAGAGGAGAGAAATGGGGAAGGAGAGGGGATGGTTGACAGCGGCATGACCTAGGGGTGGTCCGGCGAGGCTGAGCAGGAGCTCGTCGATGATGGGGCTCGCCGGAGTGGAGACCCACGGGAGGCGCGGCGGCGTACGGATGGCGGCGAGGCGGCGCTCTCCTGATCCAGCGGGATCGAGCGGGAGAGCCTCGGGCACGGGCGAGTGCTCGGGGCGCTTGGGCCCAGATCCAGTCCGGGGCAGTCCGGTTGCGGGCTTCCGCGGGTTGCGGTGGCGGGGAGAGCTAGGGACGTGATGTGGCAGCGTGAGTGGTGGGAAGCGGCGGCTGGCCGCTGGCGGCTTGCCAAGTGGTGAGGAGGGGCTGGCCGGCGCGGAATGCGAGGTGGAGGCAGCGGCTGATGTTTAGGGGCGCGGAATTTAGGAGGAAGGGTAGGTAGCTGCCCAAAAATGGAAGGGGAGGTAGTTTATATAGGGCAGGTTCTAGGGTTAGGGGTGTTTGGTGGGCTTTCGGGGCCCTCTGATCATGATCAGACGATTCCGAACATGAGGGGGGTCTAGGCTGGGCCTACCTGGGCTGTGTAGGAGACCGAGGGCTGCGGGAGAGAAGAGAGAGAGAGACCCGGCAGCAGTTTCCGGAGACCGGAAACGTCCGACGATAGACTGGCTACTATTGCCGCTATATTTATCCGTTGGGGCATCAAACGGACTCCAAATGCGACGAAATTTGGCAGGCGGTCTACCTACACTAAAACAAGACCGCACGCCAACTTTCATCCCATTCCGAAAATATTTTCCGTCCACTTATAAAATAATATTTCGGAGGTGCCGCGGGCGCGTGCAAGTGTGTCTGGGCTCAGAACGGACAACAGAAGGAACCGGGAGACCCGGATGGATGCATGTTTTGAAAACATGATGATGCAGTGCACATGATGACATGCCAAGATGCAACACGCAAGCAAATGACATGGCACGGCGGCGAGTAACTGGAAGACACCTGGCGCAAGGGACCCGGGGCGTTACAGTCGACATCACATGATACGTGAGGGAGTGATCAACATCTCGAGGACAACATACAGGCTCAGATGTCGCAGCACACCCAGTGGATGAACATGTTTTCGACTCCTCCACCTGGCCCACACGGGATACACAGTATGACCAGGGCACCCAACAGGTTGGGATGGACGATGCCTCGAGATCTGCCTCCGCGCCAGGGCAGCCGTTGTCAGTGACTCTTCTATCTATCAATAGAGACATGAGCATTTATTTCTGTATGATACTTATGTCTATTCTATGTATGAGATAAATTACTATGTACTTATGTATAAGACATATGCTGTCAGATGTGGGGTTCCGGCAAACCCTTAATGTTCGAACACTGGGTTGCGCACGAAGTCTTTTCCTTCCACCGATCTATGCCCTAGCTCACTAAGATCTCGCGGATGAACTCGACGAACTCGCAACACAGAAAGACACGAGGTTTATATTGGTTCGGACCACCGTTGTGGTGTAATACCTTACTCGAGTGTGGTGGTGGTGGATTGGCTCTAGGGCTAATGATGACCAGTACAAGGGAAGAACAGCCTCCTGAGGTTGAGGTGTTCTTGAGCTCGGTGAGCTCGTGTGTGTGTGTGTGTGGGTGGTCTGTGTTGGAAATATGCCCTAGAGGCAATAATAAAAGTATTATTATATTTCAATGTTCATGATAAATGTCTTTTATTCATGCTATAACTGTATTATCCGAAAATCGTAAATACACGTGTGAATACTTAGACCACAATATGTCCCTGGTGAGCCTCTAGTTGACCAGCTCGTTGTGATCAACAGATAGTCATGGTTTCCTGACTATGGACATTGGATGTCGTTGATAACGGGATCACATCATTAGGAGAATGATGTGATGGACAAGACCCAATCCTAAGCATAGCATAAAAGATCGTGTAGTTCGTTTTGCTAGAGCTTTGCCAATGTCAAGTATCTCTTCCTTAGACCATGAGATCGTGTAACTCCCGGATACCGTAAGACTGCCTTGGGTGTATCAAACGTCACAACGTAACTGGGTGACTATAAAGGTGCATTACAGGTATCTCCGAAAGTAGCTATTGGGTTGACACGGATCGAGACTGGGATTTGTCACTCCGTATGACGGAGAGGTATCTCTGGGCCCACTCGGTAATGCATCATCATTATGAGCTCAATGTGACCAAGGTGTTGGACACGGGATCATGCATTACGGTACGAGTAAAGTGACTTGCCGGTAACGAGACTGAACAAGGTATTGGGATACCGACGATCGAGTCTCGGGCAAGTAACGTACCGATTGACAAAGGGAATTGCATACAGGGTTTTGATCGAATCCTCGACATAGTGGTTCATCCGATGACAACATCGAGGAGCATGTGGGAGCCATCATGGGTATCCAGATCCCGCTGTTGGTTATTGATCGAGAGCGTCTCGGTCATGTCTGCATGTCTCCCGAACCCGTAGGGTCTACACACTTAAGGTTCGGTGACGCTAGGGTTATTAGGAAGACTAGTATGTGACTACCGAATGTTGTTCGGAGTCCCGGATGGGATCCTGGACGTCACGAGGAGATCCGGAATGGTCCGGAGGTAAAGATTTATATATGGGAAGTTGTCAAACGGACACCGGGAAGTTTCGGGGTCATACCGGTATTGTACCAGGGCCACCGGAAGGGTTCCGGGGGTCCACCGGGAGGGGCCACCCCTCCCGGGGGGCCACATGGGCTGCGTGGGGCAGGGAGCCAGCCCCTGGTGGGCTGGCCGCACCCCCCTCCCTTGGGCCCATGCGCCTAGGGTTGAGGGGGAACCCTAGAGGGGGCGTCCCCTTGGCTTGGGGGGCAAGCCACCCTCTCCCCTCTCCCCTAGGCCGCCGCACCCCCCCTAGATGGGTTCTAGGGGGCCGACCCCCTTCTCCCTTCCCCCTATAAATAGAGGGGTGAGGGGAGGGTAGCGGCACCACCCTCCAAGGCGCAGCCCTCCCCTCCCCAACACCTCTCCTCCTCCGTTGTGTGCTTGGCGAAGCCCTGTCGGAGTACTGCCTCTCCACCATCACCACGCCGTCGTGCTGCCGGTGGAGCTGTCTTCCTCAACCTCTCCTTCCCCTTGCTGGATCAAGAAGGAGGAGACATCTCCCGTCCCGTACGTGTGTTGAACGCGGAGGTGCTGTCCGTTCAGCACTTGGTCATCGGTGATTCGAATCACGTCGAGTACGACTACATCATCACCTTGCAAGCTTCCGCACGCGATCTACAAGTGGTATGTAGATGCAAACTCTCTCCCTTGACTCGTTGCTTAGATGAACTCATAGATGGATCTTGGTGAAACCGTAGGAAAATTTTTAATTTTCTGCAACGTTCCCCAACAGTGGCATCATGAGCTAGGTCTATGCATAGTTCTCTTTGCACGAGTAGAACACAATTTTGTTGTGGGCGTGGATTTTTTCATCTTACTTGCCTCTACTAGTCTTTTCTTGCTCAACGGTATTGTGGGATGAAGCGGCCCGGACCAACCTTACACGTACGCTTACGTGAGACCGGTTCCACCGACTGACATGCACTAGTTGCATAAGGTGGCTGGCGGGTGTCTGTCTCTCCCACTTTAGTTGGAGCGGAATCGATGAACAGGGACCTTATGAAGGGTAAATAGAAGTTGACAAAATCACGTTGTGGTGATTCGTAGGTAAGAAAACGTTCTTGCTAGAACCCAATTGCAGCCACGTAAAAGATGCAACAACAATTAGAGGACGTCTAACTTGTTTTTGCAGCGATTGATCATGTGATGTGATATGGCCAGAAGTTGTGATGAATGATGAATTGTGATGTATGAGATCATGTTGTTTGTAATAGGATTCACGACTTGCATGTCGATGAGTATGACAACCGGCAGGAGCCATAGGAGTTGTCTTTATTTTTTGTATGACCTGCGTGTCATTGAATAACGTCATGTAAACTACTTTACTTTATTGCTAAACGTTAGTCATAGAAGTAGAAGTAGTCGTTGGCGTGACAACTTCATGAAGACACGATGATGGAGATCATGATGATGGAGATCATGGTGTCAAGCCGGTGACAAGATGATCATGGAGCCCCGAAGATGAAGATCAATGGAGCTATATGATATTGGCCATATCATGTCACAACTATATAATTGCATGTGATGTTTATTATGTTTTGCATCTTGTTTACTTAGGACGACGATAGTAAATAAGATGATCCCTTACAAAAATTTCAAGAAGTGTTCTCCCCTAACTGTGCACCGTTGCTACAGTTCGTCGCTTCTAAGCACCACGTGATGATCGGGTGTGATGGATTCTTACGTTCACATACAACGGGTGTAAGACAGTTTTACACAGCAAAAACACTTAGGGTTAACTTGACGAGCCTAGCATGTGCAGACATGGCCTTGGAACACGGAGACCGAAAGGTCGAACACGAATCGTATGGAAGATACGATCAACATGAGAATGTTCACCGACGATGACTAGTCCGTCTCACGTGATGATCGGACACGGGCTAGTCGACTCGGATCGTGTAACACTTAGATGACTAGAGGGATGTCTAATCTAAGTGGGAGTTCATAATTTGATTAGAACTTTATTATCATGAACTTAGTCTAAAACCTTTGCAAATATGTCTTGTAGATCAATGGCCAACGCTAATGTCAACATGAACTTCAACGCGTTCCTAGAGAAAACCAAGCTGAAAGATGATGGCAGCAACTATACGGACTGGGTCCGGAACCTGAGGATCATCCTCATAGCTGCCAGGAAACAATATGTCCTAGAAGGACCGCTAGGTGACGCTCCCGTCCCAGAGAACCAAGACATTATGAATGCTTGGCAGTCTCGTGCTGATGATTACTCCCTCGTTCAGTGCGGCATGCTTTACAGCTTAGAACCGGGGCTCCAAAAGCGTTTTGAGCACCACGGAGCATATGAGATGTTCGAAGAGCTGAAACTAGTTTTTCAAGCTCATGCCCGGGTCGAGAGATATGATGTCTCCGACAAGTTCTACAGTTGTAAGATGGAGGAAAACAGTTCTGTCAGTGAGCACATCCTGAAGATGTCTGGGTTGCACAACCGTATGACCCAGCTGAACATTAACCTCCCAGATGAGGCGGTCATTGACAGAATCCTCCAGTCGCTCCCACCAAGCTACAAGAGCTTTGTGATGAACTACAACATGCAGGGGATGGAAAAGACCATTCCTGAAGTGTTCTCGATGCTGAAGTCAGCAGAGGCTGAAATCAAGAAAGAACATCAAGTGTTGATGGTCAATAAGACCACTAAGTTCAAGAAGGGCAAGGGTAAGAAGAACTTCAAGAAGGACGGCAAAGATGTTGCCGCGCCTGGTAAGCCAGTTACCGGGAAGAAGTCAAAGAATGGACCTAAGCCTGAGACTGAGTGCTTTTATTGCAAGGGAAGGGTCACTGGAAGCGGAACTGCCCCAAATACTTAGCGGATAAGAAGGCCGGCAACACCAAAGGTATATTTGATATACATGTGATTGATGTGTACCTTACCAGTACTCGTAGTAACTCCTGGGTATTTGATACCGGTGCCGTTGCTCATATTTGTAACTCACAGCAGGAGCTGCGGAATAAACGGAGACTGGCGAAGGACGAGGTGACGATGCGCGTCGGGAATGGTTCCAGAGTCGATGTGATCGCCGTCGGCACGCTGCCTCTACATTTACCTACGGGATTAGTTTTGAACCTTAATAATTGTTATTTAGTGCCAAGTTTGAGCATGAACATTGTATCTGGATCTCGTTTAATACGAGATGGCTACTCATTTAAGTCTGAGAATAATGGTTGTTCGATTTATATGAGAGATATGTTTTATGGTCATGCTCCGATGGTCAATGGTTTATTCTTAATGAATCTCGAGCGTAATATTACACATGTTCATAGTGTAGATGCCAAAAGATTTAAAGTTGATAACGATAGTCCCACATACTTGTGGCACTGCCGCCTTGGTCACATTGGTGTCAAGCGCATGAAGAAGCTCCATGCCGATGGACTTTTAGAGTCTCTTGATTATGAATCGTTTGACACGTGCGAACCATGCCTTTTGGGCAAAATGACCAAGACTCCGTTCTCCGGAACAATGGAGCGAGCAACCAACTTGTTGGAAATCATACATACCGATGTGTGCGGTCCAATGAGCGTTGAGGCTCGCGGAGGATATCGTTATGTTCTCACTCTCACTGATGACTTGAGTAGATATGGGTATGTCTACTTAATGAAACACAAGTCTGAGACCTTTGAAAAGTTCAAGGAATTTCAGAATGAGGTAGAGAATCAACGTGACCGAAAGATAAAATTCTTACGATCAGATCGTGGAGGAGAATACTTAAGTCACGAATTTGGTACACACTTAAGGAAATGTGGAATCGTTTCACAGCTCACGCCGCCTGGAACACCTCAGCGAAACGGTGTGTCCGAACGTCGTAATCGCACCCTATTGGATATGGTGCGGTCTATGATGTCTCTTACCGATTTACCGCTATCATTTTGGGGATACGCTCTAGAGACAGCTACATTCACTTTAAATAGGGCACCGTCTAAATCCGTTGAGACGACACCGTATGAATTATGGTTTGGAAAGAAACCTAAGCTGTCGTTTCTAAAAGTTTGGGGATGCGATGCTTATGTCAAGAAACTTCAACCTGAAAAGCTCGAACCCAAGTCGGAAAAATGCGTATTCATAGGATACCCTAAGGAAACTGTAGGGTATACCTTCTACTTAAGATCCGAAGGCAAGATCTTTGTTGCCAAGAACGGATGCTTTCTGGAAAAAGAGTTTCTCTCGAAAGAAGTAAGTGGGAGGAAAGTAGAACTCGATGAAGTACTACCTCTTGAGCGGGAAAGTGGCGCAGCGCAGGAAACCGTTCCTGTGATGCCCACACCAACTGAAGAGGAAAACAATGATGATGATCAAGGTACTTCGGATCAAGTTACTGCTGAACTTCGTAGGTCCACAAGGACACGTTCCGCACCAGAGTGGTACGGCAACCCTGTCCTGGAAATCATGTTGTTAGACAACAATGAACCTTCGAACTATGAAGAAGCGATGGCGGGCCCGGATTCCAACAAATGGCTTGAAGCCATGAAATCCGAGATAGAATCCATGTATGAAAACAAAGTATGGACTTTGACAGACTTGCCCGATGATCGGCGAGCGATAGAAAACAAATGGATCTTTAAGAAGAAGACGGACGCGGATGGAAATGTTACCATCTATAAGGCTCGACTTGTCGCTAAGGGTTATCGACAAGTTCAAGGGATTGACTACGACGAGACTTTCTCTCCCGTAGCGAAGCTGAAGTCCGTCCGAATCATGTTAGCAATTGCCGCATACTATGATTATGAGATATGGCAAATGGACATCAAAACGGCATTCCTTAACGGACATCTTAAGGAAGAACTGTATATGATGCAGCCGGAAGGTTTTGTCGATCCTCGGAACGCTAACAAAGTATGCAAGCTCCAGCGATCCATTTATGGACTGGTGCAAGCATCTCGGAGTTGGAACATTCGCTTTGATGAGATGATCAAAGCGTTTGGGTTTATGCAGACTTATGGAGAAGCCTGCGTTTACAAGAAAGTGAGTGGGAGCTCTGTAGCATTTCTCATATTATATGTAGATGACATACTCTTGATGGGAAATAATATAGAATTTCTGGACAGCATTAAGGCCTACTTGAATAAGTGTTTTTCAATGAAGGACCTTGGAGAAGCTGCTTATATATTAGGCATCAAGATCTATAGAGATAGATCGAGACGCCTCATAGGTCTTTCACAAAGCACATACCTTGATAAGATTTTGAAGAGGTTCAAAATGGATCAGTCCAAGAAGGGGTTCTTGCCTATGTTACAAGGTGTGAGATTGAGCTCGGCTCAGTCACCGACCACGGCAAAAGATAAAGAAGAGATGAGTGTCATCCCCTATGCTTCAGCCATAGGATCTATTATGTATGCCATGCTGTGTACCAGACCCGATGTAAACCTTGCCGTAAGTTTGGTAGCAAGATACCAAAGTAATCCCGGCAAGGAACACTGGACAGCGGTCAAGAATATCCTAAAGTACCTGAAAAGGACGAAGGACATGTTTCTCGTTTATGGAAGAGACGAAGAGCTCGTCGTAAAGGGTTACGTCGACGCTAGCTTCGACTCAGATCTGGATGACTCTAAGTCACAAACCGGATACGTGTATATGTTGAATGGTGGAGCAGTAAGCTGGTGCAGCTGCAAGCAGAGCGTCGTGGCGGGATCTACGTGTGAAGCGGAGTACATGGCAGCCTCGGAGGCAGCGCATGAAGCGATTTGGGTGAAGGAGTTCATCACCGACCTAGGAGTCATACCCAATGCGTCGGGGCCGATCAAACTCTTCTGTGACAACACTGGAGCTATTGCCCTCGCCAAGGAGCCCAGGTTTCACAAGAAGACCAGGCACATCAAGCGTCGTTTCAACTCCATCCGTGAAAATGTTCAAGATGGAGACATAGAGATTTGCAAAGTGCACACGGATCTGAATGTCGCAGATCCACTGACTAAACCTCTCTCGCGTGCAAAACATGATCAACACCAGAACTCTATGGGTGTTCGATTCATCACAATGTAACTAGATTGGTGACTCTAGTGCAAGTGGGAGACTGTTGGAAATATGCCCTAGAGGCAATAATAAAAGTATTATTATATTTCAATGTTCATGATAAATGTCTTTTATTCATGCTATAACTGTATTATCCGGAAATCGTAAATACACGTGTGAATACTTAGACCACAATATGTCCCTGGTGAGCCTCTAGTTGACCAGCTCGTTGTGATCAACAGATAGTCATGGTTTCCTGACTATGGACATTGGATGTCATTGATAACGGGATCACATCATTAGGAGAATGATGTGATGGACAAGACCCAATCCTAAGCATAGCATAAAAGATCGTGTAGTTCGTTTTGCTAGAGCTTTGCCAATGTCAAGTATCTCTTCCTTAGACCATGAGATCGTGTAACTCCCGGATACCGTAAGAGTGCCTTGGGTGTATCAAACGTCACAACGTAACTGGGTGACTATAAAGGTGCATTACAGGTATCTCCGAAAGTAGCTGTTGGGTTGACACGGATCGAGACTGGGATTTGTCACTCCGTATGACGGAGAGGTATCTCTGGGCCCACTCGGTAATGCATCATCATTATGAGCTCAATGTGACCAAGGTGTTGGACACGGGATCATGCATTACGGTACGAGTAAAGTGACTTGCCGGTAACGAGACTGAACAAGGTATTGGGATACCGACGATCGAGTCTCGGGCAAGTAACGTACCGATTGACAAAGGGAATTGCATACAGGGTTTGATCGAATCCTCGACATAGTGGTTCATCCGATGACAACATCGAGGAGCATGTGGGAGCCATCATGGGTATCCAGATCCCGCTGTTGGTTATTGACTGAGAGCGTCTCGGTCATGTCTGCATGTCTCCCGAACCCGTAGGGTCTACACACTTAAGGTTCGGTGACGCTAGGGTTATTAGGAAGACTAGTATGTGACTACCGAATGTTGTTCGGAGTCCCGGATGGGATCCTGGACGTCACGAGGAGATCCGGAATGGTCCGGAGGTAAAGATTTATATATGGGAAGTTGTCAAACGGACACCGGGAAGTTTCGGGGTCATACCGGTATTGTACCAGGGCCACCGGAAGGGTTCCGGGGGTCCACCGGGAGGGGCCACCCCTCCCGGGGGGCCACATGGGCTGCGTGGGGCAGGGAGCCAGCCCCTAGTGGGCTGGCCGCACCCCCCTCCCTTGGGCCCATGCGCCTAGGGTTGAGGGGGAACCCTAGAGGGGGCGCCCCCTTGGCTTGGGGGGCAAGCCACCCTCTCCCCTCTCCCCTAGGCCGCCGCACCCCCCCCTAGATGGGTTCTAGGGGGCCGGCCCCCTTCTCCCTTCCCCCTATAAATAGAGGGGTGAGGGGAGGGCAGCGGCACCACCCTCCAAGGCGCAGCCGTCCCCTCCCCAACACCTCTCCTCCTCCGTTGTGTGCTTGGCGAAGCCTTGTCGGAGTACTGCCTCTCCACCATCACCACGCCGTCGTGCTGCCGGTGGAGCTGTCTTCCTCAACCTCTCATTCCCCCTTGCTGGATCAAGAAGGAGGAGACGTCTCCCGTCTGTACGTGTGTTGAACGCGGAGGTGCTGTCCGTTCAGCACTTGGTCATCGGTGATTCGAATCACGTCGAGTACGACTACATCATCACCTTGCAAGCTTCCGCACGCGATCTACAAGTGGTATGTAGATGCAAACTCTCTCCCTTGACTCGTTGCTTAGATGAACTCATAGATGGATCTTGGTGAAACCGTAGGAAAAATTTTAATTTTCTGCAACGTTCCCCAACAGTCTGAATGATCACCTCTCTCTGAATGATCTTTCGTCCCCTTTCGTCCCCCTTTCGTCCCCCTTTCGTCCCCTTTCGTCCCCCCTTACTAAGGTGGTGGCTAGTCCTATTTATATTGGCCTTGGTCCTCTTCCCAAATATCAAGCGGGAAGGGAGCCAACAATGGCAGGCTAATTTGAAGGGGGACAGCTAGTACAAGCTGTCCTGACAAAAGTGGTCTTCGCCTGCAAAAAGCTCTATGGTGACGCCATCTTGGGCTCCACGATGACCTCCGTCTTGCCGTCCTCTTGGTCTTGGTCTCGTTGCACCAATATGGCAACCTTTGCCTGATGCCTCGGTACTCCTCACCTGCGCTTGCCTCCTTAGCACCAAAGAGGAAACAAGGACGCTGCGCACGCTGGCGCCCGCGTGGCACCTGCCTGGTGTCATGCGTCATGGCTCACATCACAAGGGTCTCGTGAGGTTTGCCCCACCTTGATATCTCCGCTCCTCGTGAGCCTGCCCGGCTAGGACACTCCTAAGGAGGTCTTGCATCGTCCACCTCGCGAGGCTTGGACCCTCGCGTGGGTATTGGATGCCTTGTTGATGAAGATGGGCCATATGGCCTGCTGGCTCAGCCACGCCTCGGGCCGCAGGCAGGCAAGTCTGGGGACCCCCGTTCCCAGGACGCCGACAGTAGCCCCCGGGCCGAAGGTGCGCTCGGGCTTGCCTTCGCGGCGAAGCCAAGGGCCAAGTATGGAGCACCATGGGCCCCCAAAGCATGTGGCCTCGATTGACGCATGGTGGATGATTGGACGTGGGCGTCTCCGCTTCCCCATATTGCCTCGGCAACTGCTCGACTTGTCAGGTCCCTGCGACATGCAAGGAAAACCATCATTGCCTGCGACCATGGGAGACGCCGGTTGGCCTTCTCTTACTACAAATGGGGAGGGGGCGGAGCCCCCGTTGCCGATCTCTTCCTCGCTTGCTTGCTTCTTCCTCCTTGGTCCACTGCTGACAATAATGGCGCCCATCAGAAAGTTCTCTACTGAAGAGAAAGGAAAGGCTCCCCGCGATGATCCAGGGCCTCTTCCGCCGAACAAGAGGTCGATCCATCGCCGCGATGAAGAGACGATGCAGGTGGTGTCGAGGCCTTGGTGCGAGCGACCTCCTCCGGGGTACCCGCTGCCCTTTCGGAGATGACCCGGCTGCAGGTGGATCTCCTGAGTGCGGACACGCACCTGGTGGCCGGGCGTCTAGAGCTGGCCTCTGGCTGGCTTCACTCCGACCTAGCGGTTCGTGCAGCGCTAAGCCAGGCTGCTGCAGCTTCCAAGGAGGAGAAGCGAGGAGCCACCAGTGCTGCAGCCAATTGTGAGGCGGCACTGAAAGACGCCAAGGCCGCCCGTGACCGCTGCCAAGTGCTGGAGGGCGAGTTGCAGAGCCTGCGCGACAAGCACGCCGAAGAGGTACGCTGCCGCCAAGTGAAGGAGGAGGGGGTGAAGGCCCGGGAGGAAGCCGCCAAGAACCGTGTGCTGAGCTGGCGGAGCTAGGGAGGAAGCAGGCCGCCGAGTGCAACCGGTTGGAAGAGTTGAAGCGGAAGATGGGGATGAGGGAGGCTGATCTGGATGCCAAGGCGCGAGTCCTGACCGAAGACCACGTGGCCTTCGCCGATCTCGAGAAGAGGTCTCGCAATGCGCTGAAGACACTCTACGAGCACGACCTGGAGAGTCCGCTGGACACCGACGAGGACGGCCCCGCCCAACTGCTTCCTCTCGTGGTGAAGGCGCTTGAGGAGGTCGTCGATGGTCTCGGTCCCATGGCGGAGGCATAAGCTCACGTCCTGTCTTCAGCCGCACTGACTCGCGTCCTCAGCCATCTATACTTCCGTGACCCCAACGCCCTCCTTGATGAGCTATTGGAGCCTGTGGCTGAATATCACTGCGAAGCCGCCGCTGCAGTTGTTGAAGGTCAAGTGGAGGCTTTGCTGGGGAAGTTCTGCGCTTTGTCTCCGATCCTCTGTGTGGCGATGCCGCGGATCCTGCGGCTGAAAGTTAGAACATCATTTCCCATGGGGGAGCACCTTCCGCAGGCGATGGCGATATCCAGGGGTGACCTGCAGCTACTCTTCCCGTTTTGTTCCTGGACATGTATCAGGCCTCGTGGAGGCGTTTAGACTTTTCATTTGGTGTTGTGAGAACAATATGCTTGTAATATTTGCTTCGAGATTTGGTGATTTCCTTCCTATTTGCTTTGCGTTCTGTGTCGACAGAGCCCGGCCCCGCGCATACCTCAACCACCATTGGGCCGACCGGAGACCAGGACGGACCAAGGAGTGAGGGGCTACGTGACCAGTTAGGCTCTTGAGTCGCGATGCTCAAGAGTCCCCCTTGACGCGCAAACAACATATAGGGGAGTTCTTGAGGATAGATTAGTGTTCTACGTCGGCAGAGCCCAGCCCCGTGCATACCTCAACCGCCATTGGGCCGACCGAAGACCAGGACGGACCAAGGAGTGAGGGGCTACGTGACCAGTTAGGCTCTTGAGTCGTGATGCTCAGGAGTCCCCCTTAACGTGCAAACAATTTCCATACCTGCCCTCGCCGAGGCCTCAGGAGGAGCGCGCGACGCCCAGGTCCGGGGGGCCTGGTTGGGTGGCGTGCGCTTGGGCGTGACCCAAGCGCAGCCCCCGTGCCCAGCCCCCTCGTGCGGATCTCCTGAGGGGAGGCGTTGTGGCGAGGCTGGGCGCTGAGCTCTGGGCTCCCTGAGGTTGGTACGACCGTGGGGCCACCCTCAGTTGTTTATCACCAGCACGAAGCATAGTGCTTCTGCTTGTGCACGGGCGTAGCCGCTCCTCAGCAGTGTCGTCGGCCAGCGCAAAGCATGGTGCTTCCACTTGGGCGTGGGATGGGCCTCCCCTCCGGGAGGAGCCCCCGGGGCGTGTACAGCCCCGCGCTGACACGTGGCTTGCACAGCAGGGCTGCGAGGTGTATCTGGGCACTCGTGAGCCAACGCGGGACTCACGAGGCCCTACCTCATGTAGGGTTGCACCTAGCCTTGAGTCTTGGTGACTGTATGTCCCTGCAAGGCGGTTAGATGCAAGCACTCTACGTCCTCAGGTCCCGGCCCTCGAGCGAGCTCAGCCGCCGCTGGTATGCCAAGTCACGATGCCGTGGTCAAGGCCAGGGGGTGAGGACTGGAGAGCCAGTAAGAGCTCCTGAGTCATGATGCTTAGGAGCCCCCTTTTTAACGTGCAAGCGAATTGCATAGGACGAACAGACCCATGGTGGGCAGCAATCGAGCATGTGATAACCGTGCGCATGTTAAGCAGGGAAGGCAAATCAGCTTGGATAAATGCAGGAAGATACATGCCGCCGGGTCCGACCCGAGCGGCTTCGGGATGATGCAACCCAAGGGGCGCCCCCAACAAGGTAAGCTAAAGATATAAGCAAAAGGGATACATGCCGCAGGGACGGACCCACGTGGCTTGGGAAAATGCAGCCTGAGGGGCGCTCCCAGCTAAATGAGCTTGGAAGATGTCACCTGGTTCTGTAGACGAAGTAGAGTTGGTGCAGCTGAAGGCGTGCATTGAAGAAATGACTCCTCATGAGCCGCCAGAACCCTGAGCCTCGGGAGGCTCCGAGGGTTCGGGAGGTTCCCTGAAGACCGTCTCCATCTCCTCCAGAACGGCGTGGTACCTGGCTTCCTGAGCCGCTTGGACACGTCGCATGTTGCGCTGATAGGCCGATGCCACGCTCGGCAAGCCAAAGGGCATACGAACGTAGCTGCGCGGCGGGCCCTCGCAGCATCCCACACACGAAGGCCAGAAACGCTCCTGAGATGCGGCCCTGTTGAGCCCTGGGACATCGATGTAGACACGCAGCCCAGCATCCTCGCTAGGATGCGGAGCTGCGCCCCATGGGCGGCTGTCACCGCACATGGCTCTTGCTTCTTGCAGTTCCTGGATGGTCTTGGTGATGAACTCCTGACTGGTGGGAACTACTTGCCCTGTGATCTCCTGAGGGTTGCTACGTCTTGAGCTTGCGTTGATTTTCCCCGAAGAGGAAGGGATGATGCAGCAGAGTAGCGTAAGTATTTCCCTCAATTTTTGAGAACCAAGGTATCAATCCAGTAGGAGGCCACGCTCAAGTCCCTCGTACCCGCACAAAACTATAGCTACTCGCAACCAACGCGATTAGGGGTTGTCAATCCCTTCACGGTCACTTACGAGAGTGAGATTTGATATATATAATATTTTTGGTATAAAGATGCAAAGTAAAAAGTAAAAGCAAAGTAAAAAGCAAAGCAAGATTAAAGTAATGGAGATTGATATGATGAGAATAGACCCGGGGGCCATAGTTTCACTAGTGGCTTCTCTCAAGAGCATAAGTATTCTACGGTGGGTGAACAAATTACTATTGAGCAATTGACAGAATTGAGCATAGTTATGAGAATATCTGGGCATGATCATGTATATAGGCATCACGTCTGTGACAAGTAGATCGAAACGATTCTGCATCTACTACTATTACTCCACTCATCGACCGCTATCCAGCATGCATCTAGAGTATTAAGTTAAAAACAGAGTAACGCCTTAAGCAAGATGACATGATGTAGAGAGATAAATTCATGCAATATGAAATAAACCCCATCTTGTTATCCTCGATGGCAACGATGCAATACGTGCCTTGCTGTCCCTTCTGTCACTAGGTAAGGACACCGCAAGATCGAACCCAAAGCTAAGCACTTCTCCCATGGCAAGAACTACCAATCTAGTTGGCCAAACCAAACAGATAATTCGAAGAGACTTGCAAAGATAACCAATCATACATAAAAGAATTCAGGCAAGATTCAAATACTACATCGAGACTTGCAAAGACTTGCATAGATAGACTTGATCATAAACCCACAATTCATCGGTCTCAACAAACACACCGCAAAAAGAAGATTACATCGAATAGATCTCCACAAGAGAGGGGGGGAACTTTGTATTGAGATTCAAAGAGAGAGAAGAAGCCATCTAGCTACTAACTATGGACCCGAAGGTCTGAGGTAAACAACTCACACTTCATCGGAGGGGCTAGGATGATGTAGAAGCCCTCCGTGATGACGGCCCTCTTCCGGCGGAGCTCCGGAACAGGCCCCAAGATGGGATCTCATGGATACAGAAAGTTGCGGCAGTGGAATTAGGTTTTTGGCTCCTGTTCTGATTGTTTGGGGGTACGTGTGTATATATAGGAGGAAGAAGTACGCCAGAGGAGCAACGAGGGGCCCACGAGGCAGGGGGCGCGCCCTAGGGGGGGGGGGCGCCCCCACCCTCGTGACCGCCTCTTTTGTTCCTTGGAGCAGGGTCCAAGTCTCCTGGATCACGTTCGGTGAGAAAATCACGTTCCCGAAGATTTTATTCTGTTTGGACTCCGTTTGATATTCCGTTTATCCAAAACACTGAAATAGGCAAAAAACAACAATTCTGGGCTGGGCCTCTGGTTAATAGGTTAGTCCCAAAAATAATATAAAAGTGGAAAATAAAGCCCAATATAGTCCAAAACAGTAGATAATATAGCATGGAGCAATCAAAAATTATAGATACGTTGGAGACGTATCAGGCATCCCCAAGCTTAATTCCTGCTCGTCCTCGAGTAGGTAAATGATAAAAAGAGAATTTTTGATGTGGAGTGCTACTTGGAATAATTTCAATGCAAATCTTCTTAATTGTGGTATGAATATTCAGATTAGAAAGATTCAAGACAAAAGTTTAAATTGACATAAAAATAATAATACTTCAAGCATACTAACAAAGCAATTATGTCTTCTCAAAATAACATGGCCATAGAAAGTTATCCCTATAAAATCATATAGTCTGTCTATGCTCCATCTTCACCACACAAAGTATTTAAATCATGCACAACCCCAATGAAAAGCCAAGCAATTGTTTCATACTCTAACTTTTTCAAAACTTTTTCAATCCTCACACAATACATGAGCGTGAGCCATCACTACAGGAATCCAGTACTTTGCCGTCTGCCATGGCGGACGACAAAGGCACGGACGGCTGACGGCAATTGCCGTCAGCGGCGGACGGCAAACAGTGACGGCAAAGACAGGGTCGGCAAACAGGTCCTTTGCCGTCTTATTTTTATGGCGGACGGCAAAGAGCCCTTTGCCTACAGCGGCGGATAGCAAAGAGGAGGGACGGCAAAATACTGGACGTTAGTCCGTTAGGCGGCTAACGGCGGCCTTTGCCGTCCGCCAGCGGACGACAAATTTGAGCGCCTCTTTGCCGTCCGCCAGTTGACGTCAGCAATACGTCAGCGCCCGCTATGTTTTGCCGTCTGCCCGGCGGACGGCAAAGGCAAAGTCTTTGCCATCGGCTTAGCTTTGTCGTCCGCCACGGTAGGCAAATTTGCCAAATGGCCCATCCCTCAGGAAGCACAGGTGGGCGCCACGTGCCCCCTTTGCCGTCTGCCACCGACGGCAAAGGGGTCTTTGCCGTCTGCTGCGGACGGCAAAGAGCCTGCACTGCCTCTTTTTTATTCTATTTTTCTTATATCCAACAATTATCACAGCAAATATATCACAGCACATATATATCCGCCACACAAATATCCAGCACATATATATCCAACATAATAAATATCCATCCATACATACATAGTAGGTTGCACATAGTTCCATCAATCCATACATATTACAATATGCAAAGTTTCATCATAGCAATCTAGTTTCATCATAGCAAGCGAGCAGAATACAAGAAGTGCATCAAAGGAAAAAACAAGCAATCCATCATAGGAAGCTGGCTTCCGTGAAGTGAATGAAACCTGCAAAATGACAAATAAGAAAGTTAGAAAAAGAAGACTAGAAGAAGAATTAGACTAGAAGAAAAAGAATAGAAGAAGAAGAATAGAAGAAGAAGAAGACTAGAAGAAGAAGTATATGTCATTTATTAGCTAACTTAGGTGAAATGTATCATTTATGAGCTAACCTAGGTGAAATGGGTAGTTTATGAGCTATCCTAGGTGAAATGGATCATTTTGGAGCTAAGTTAGGTGAAATGGGTCGTTTATGAGCTAACCTAGGTGAAATTGATCATTTTGGAGCTAACCTAGGTGAAATTGATCATTTTGGAGCTAACTTAGTTGAAATGGGTCGTTTATGAGCTAACTAAGGTGAAATGCCACGTTTTTGAGCTAACTAATGTAAAATGGATCGTTTTTGAGCTAAATTAGGTGAAATGGGTCATTTTGGAGCTAACCTAGGTGAAATGGGTCATTTTAAAGCTAACGTAGGTAAAATGGATCATTTAGGAGCTAATCTACGTAAAATGGGTCATTTTAGAGTTAACTTGGATAAATTGGATCACTTGTAAGCTAACTAAGGTAAAATGAGTCATTTTAGAGCTAACTTAGGTAAAATGGATCGTTTATGAGCTAACTAAGCTAATTATGCAATTTTTGATATAAGTAAGCTAAGTACATATCGTTTTAGAGCTAACTTAGGTAAAATGGATGGTTTATGAGGTCAGTAAGCTTATTAAGTCATTTTGGAGGAAAAGAAGCTAACTCTAGGTCATTACGGTAAGCATATTGGAGGAAATAAAGCTAAGTCTAGGTCTTTATGCATTTGTTAAGCAAAACACTAGAGAAACTTACCGTGATCATGGAGGTGTAGGAGCGGGCTGGCTCGCGCTGGTAGCTGGAGAAGGATCGTGCGATGCGTTTCTGGAGTTAAGCTGCACCAAAGATCATTTCCAATGTCTCGTTAGCATTATGACACTCAAATGTTAAGACTAGCAAGTAATGTCCATTAAAATTAAACTCACCGTGCTCCCAGGAGCAATCATTGGCATCGGCGGAGCGGTCTGACCGGACTTCTCGCACACAGACTGCACATTTGGTTTTCACAACAGAGTCATACTAGTTAGTAATGAGACTCAAATGTTAAGACTAGCAAGTAATCTGCAGAAGAAGCTTACCACAAGGAGCTCGTACATGGCCCTTGCCTGCATGTCATTCCGTGCCCTCTCCTCCTCCAACATCTTTGTCGTCCTCTCCTCCAACTCCCGCTGCCTCTCCGCCGCCTCCGCCAGAAGTTTCTCCGTTCTATCTCTCTCACTCTGTATAGCAGCCTGCAACACCACTCACATGACCATTTGTAATCATTGATGGAAGCGCACACAATGTAATGGAGAAAGATAGCTGAGTACGTATAACTAACCTTGAAGGCGAGTTGGACTGGCCGTTCACGAGGCCTTATCTCAGGAGCGGAGCTCGACTGGCGCGCCTTGATCTCCGGGAGAGTGCTAGGACAACGGATAAGTCCATCTCCCATGGCTATGGAGCCATGGGACCTCCCGCCACCAGATATCATCAGCAGCTCTGTATCAATGGGACCCTGGCTCGGGTTAAAGTCCTCCCCTTTCCTCGCCTTCCCCTGATCTCTATATTGCACGAGCTTGTCGTGGGCGGAGATGTTGGTGAAGTTCTTTGGATCATCGAGGTCAGACGCAGAGAATGCCTTGACTTTCTTGTAAGGGCCAGTGTGGGCCATGGCATACAGGTCGTACACCTCTGGCACCTTATCCGCCTTATTGTAGCGTGCCTGAAAGAGAGAAACAAAGTAAATTAGTAATTAAAGGGCTAAAGCTAGCATGATGAATGAATTGCATGAATCATGAAGCAAACCACATACCCAGTTCCGCCCGTACTGAAATAAGTTGGAGCTGCCTTGGTGGTGTGGCACACCTTCCATTTGGGCACGTTTGTCCTTGGCCTCTTTGTGGGTGGCCAGCCATTCTTTTGAGCACCACGCATTGACCAACACCTCCCAACAATCCATCCGATCCGCACACCATCTCGGAGGGGCCTAAGTTAGCAAATAGAAACTTGAGCGCTACGGCTATGAATTACTAAATGAAGGAAGTAAGTACAAGGCCTTAAGAATTACCTTCATGTACTACTCCTTACTCAAGAACTTATCGCGGCACTCCTGCTTGGGCTTCTTGATACCACGCCCTGCGTAGTAGTCTCGAACAGCCTGCACCCGAACCTCATGCCGTAAGTTCTGAAGTAGGCGCTTGCACTCCTTGTGGATAACATCTGCCGCCTCCTCCTCGTATCCCTCCTCACACCTGTAGAATGTCTGCAATCAAATGAGACAATATTGATTAGTACAATTAATAACTAGCTAGTTGAAGATTTTTAATTGTGTAAAGGAGCAATTACCCAGAACATTCTGATCACCACGTCTGCCCTCATCTTGCACAAGACACCGTCAATAATCTCACCCAGCGGGGCCGAGGCAGCCAAGTAGTGCTCCCAGGTCAATCCAACCTCTGGAAGCCGACCCTCACCAGGCAACGTGACAAACCCCGGGAAGTTTTGCCAAATCAGAACTCCAAGGACGAAGTTGGGCCGGCGGACACTTTCATGGTGGTCCCAATCCCTGCAGCATGATAAGGCCAACACATCAGTTATTTGATGAAACGTGAATGCAGAAGGTAAAAAAAGATTAAATGCACTTACCTCTCCCCATCAGGGAAAATCAACCACCTCTGCTCGCGGGTCGCCGGCACGGATGGGAGCCGTGTAGCACCATGCTGGTAGACGTTGCCCCCCTCCTCCCCCTCCTCCTCAAAATCAGTCGGCTCCCCGCCATCATTAGCATGGCCACTCGGCTCCCCGTCATCATCAGCATGGCCACTCGGCTCCTCAGGCTGACCCGACCAGTTACCCCATCCAGACGTGTGCTCCTCTAGGGTCTCGTGGGCCCAAGTCTCGTGGGCCAAAGGCCCGTCGACCCGAGGCTCGTGGGCCGAAGACCCGTGGACCGGAGGCTCGTGGACCGGAGTTCGTGCAGCCTCCTCCTCAGATGAGTCCACCCTAGCAGTCACGTGCTCGGGTGAAACAGCTGGGGGCGGCGGCGAGGAAGGCACCGTAAGAGTCACCCTACCTCCTCTCCCGCGACCACGTGCTCCACCTCCTTTCTTCTTCTTACCTCGTCCCCTGCTGGGCACCACGGTCGATAAAGAAGGGCCCGGCGGTGTCGCCATACTGTCCAGCAACGCTCGGCGGAGAGGTGCGTGTGGAATGGAAGACCTCGCACCATGCACCGACGAAGAAGGGGCCTCGGCGCGCTCCCGACCAGCGCCCACCATCTTTCAACACCTGCCATGACAAAGAATAAACGAAATTAGTACAACATAAAAAAAGTACCAACATGAATAATAATATGTATATCACTTAAGTGTATCATCATCAAGTACAACATAAAAAAAATTGAATACCAGACACTACTAATAATCTCGATCAGTATCATCAATAAATGCATAATCATCATCATCACTATAATCAATGATGGGCTCATAGGGTTCATTGGCATCAACATGTGCAAGGCCACCTTGACGTAATCGGTCAAGCATTGACAGGTCATCCGCAACAGTAACCTCTTCTTGTTCCGGCTCTTCTTGTTCCTCCTCTGGGGTGATGTCGGATTCATTGTCGCTGTCTACTTTAATGTTTTGGGGTGAAGTATAGCGGTTCTTGAAACGCTTTTTGGAAAGACGTGTCTCTTGGAAGAATTCTCCTTCATATGTGTCTGGGTTAATGTGAGGTTCATAATCCTCTTCCTTTGGGGGAGAAAGTCTAGCACGTGGCGGCACTTCATAAACGACATCCCAACCTTTCAGATTTGGATTAGTTTGGCAGGCCCACGGTAGATAGAATACTTGGGTCGCCTGTTGAGCCGTAATATAGACATCAGGAACATCTAAATGGGTGCTTTGGTTGATTTCAACTAGCCCTATATGTTCATGAGTCCTTCTAGTCTCCTTCGGCTGAAACCAATAACATTTGAAGACTACGACATTCGGTGGGTTTTCACCATAGAACAGAAGTTCATAAATTGCTTCAACTCTCCCATAATACTCGGTACCTCCTTCGCCGATAGCAGATACACAACAATTTGTAGACTTTCGGTCGGCCATAGATAGCTCTTTGCCATAGGTACGAAAGCGATACCCGTTGATGTCGTACTTGTCAAATGAACGGACCTTATAGTCAAAACCATTAGCGACTTGTCTCAATTCGGCGTCCATAGACTCTGAATTAGCCTACAAGTTTAATATGAAAGGATTGTTGCATTACACACAAATTAGCTAATGAAATGAAATTGTCTAATAAAAATTACTGTTTGTTTGAACCAAGAGATGAAACCGGGATAGCCGCCTCCTTGCTTTGCGAGAAGCTCATACTCTTCGACGGAATCCTTTTGGATCTCCGCTCCATACGAGAATATGGCGACGTATCGACTGTATGACATATCCAGGAATAAGAGCAGTTCAAAGGAAATAGAAGTTGCGAAACAATGTACCGAGAACTTACTCGATGTACGGCCGCACTTCTATCAGGTTGTTGAAGATATACAACGAAATGGTCCGCCATTCTTCGTTATCCAAAGATACTGGATGTGAAACACTAGCTGGTGCGAGATTCCCTTTGAATAGGCTGAGGTTGGATCCACCCTTTTTAGGGTCGTCAGCATTGTACCGAGGCTTCGGATTATGCAAATGACGATTTTTGGCTTCGTAGTGTGCTGTTACGAAGTTTGCCGCCTCCTCTGTGATGAATGCCTCAGCCATCGATGCTTCAATTCTACGTTTATTTTTACATTTTTCTCGAAGCATCTTCTGCATCCTCTCAGTTGGGTAGCACCAACGATTTTGCACGGCCCCCCCAATCTTGCCTCGGTCGGGAGATGCAAAATCAAATGCTGCATTGGATTAAAGAAGCCCGGTGGAAAGATCTTCTCTAACTTGCAGATCAACTCCGGCGCCAACTCTTCCATTTCTTCTAGCACGCCAGGCGATAGTTCTTTCGCACAAAGAACACGGAAGAAATAGCTGAGTTCTGCCAATACTAGCCATTCATCCTCAGGGATGAAGCCACGCAACATCACCGGCATTACCCGCTCAATCCATATGTGCCAATCATGACTCTTGAGACCAAATATCTTCAGTTTATCAAGATTCGCTCCCCTCTTTAGATTCGCTGCATACCCATCGGGGAACATCAACTGCTGTTGCACCCACAAGATAATTTCCCTCATAGCTGGCCTTCCAAGATTGAACCATGCCTTTGGCTTCGTCCAGTTCTGCTTTCCTTTCGGTTCTTTCATGTTTTGTAACGGCCTATCACATAGCGCCTCCAGATCGACTCTAGCCTTAGTATTATCCTTTGACTTCCCATCTATGCCGAACAATGTACCAAAAAGTGCCTCGGCGATATTCTTCTCAGTGTGCATCACGTCGATGTTGTGTGGGCAAAGGAGGTCTTTGAAGTAAGGCAGATCCCATAAGCATGTTTTGTGAGTCCACGCGTGCTTAGTATTATACCCCTTGAAGTACCCTGGACGTTGTGGATCTGGCTCGAGAGCGTTTAACTGATCCAGGGTCTGTTGGCCTGTCAATGCAGGTGGTGCAGAGTTTTTGACAACTCTACCCCTGATGAAGTTCTTCTTGTCTTTCCTGAACTTATGGCGAGGATCCAGGAACTGTCTATGCATGTCGAAGCAAGAAAACTTGCGACCGGCCTGAAGCCAACGAAACTCAAGAGCTCCCTTGCATGTGGGGCACGGGAACCTTCCATGCACACACCAGCCAACGAATAGCGCATACGCCGGCAAGTCATGCGTCGAGTACATGTACCAGACACGCATTATGAAGTTCCGTTTGCTATAGGCGTCGTATGTCTTGAACCCATTATCCCAGGCTTCTTGCAATTCGTCCTTAAGCGGCTGCATGTACACATTCATATTTTTCCCCGGATAGTTGGGCCCTGGAATTATCAACGTCAGGAAAATGTTCTTTCTTTGCATAATCTGTCCGGGGGGGAGATTGAGTGGAAAGACAAATACGGGCCAACAACTGTATTGGGCTGCCGTCATACCAAACACACTGAACCCATCCGTGCTGATGCCGACTCGAGGATGCCTCGGATCTGCCGCTTTGTCAGCATGTAATTCATCAAACTTTTTCCACGCAACACCATCCGATGTGTGTACCATCATCAGATTCCCATCTGCATCTAGTTCGGTTCTTTTGCCTGTTTTGTGCCATGTCATCTGTCTGGCCGTCTCTTCGACCATGAAAAGACGTTGAAGTCTTGGTACGATTGGCATATACCGAAGAACACTAACGGGGATTTTGGTCTGTGTCTTCTCACCCATACCGTTGTCTACCACAATATACCTGGAAGACTTGCAAATGGGACAATAGTTCAAGTCCGCATAGTCAAGCCTAAATAAGGCACATCCTTTCTCACAGGCATGTATCTTCTCATAGGGCATCTTCAGTGCACGGAGGATTTTGTCCGACTGGTACAGGTTTGCAGGCATTACATGGCCTTTGGGTAGAAAGCGTCCAAATACTGTCATAATTGCGTCATAGCATTCTCTGCCCAAGTTGAACTGAGCCTTCAGAGCCATTACTTGTGAGATGGCATCCAACTGACAAAGCTCAGTGTGCTCGTGGAGCGGACGTTTTGAAGACTCCAACATTTCATTGAAGGCCTTTGCAGATTCCTCCATCTCCTCGTCCGAATCCCGAGCATCATCATAGTCTTGCACCATGTTTTCCATCCCGGTACCATGCTCGTCGGTGCGACGACGATCCACCTCAGCTCGGTCACGTTGGGCAGACTCACCATGAAATGTCCACACCGTATAATCGGGCGTAAAACCACTCTTCTGCAGGTGTTTGCCCATTTCAGCCTCTGTCCTCTTTTCCCAATTGCCGCACCGGAAACAGGGGCACCAGGTTTTCTTCTGGCCATTTGCAAATGCGGCTTGCACAAACCCCTTGGTTTTTGTGAACCATTCAGCGCTCCATTTGTTCTGACCAGTGTGACCGGTATACATCCACGCACGATCACTCATCTTGACTTTCAGAGCTACTGGACACACAACAATTATATATGTAATTCACCATGTATATATTCATCAGTTGATCTACTTTGTCAATTTTATTACGTCCATGCAACCTACACTCTAATAGGTAATGATAGGTCCTAATCCCACCCGTGTATGTGTAGATTGGGTTCATTTTCCCATGCTATGCTCCGGATCCGACGCAAAATTTCGGCAGCACCTCCCCGCTGTTCTCCTGATACACGTCTCTGCAATAAACAGAGAGGATGTGTACCCGGAGAACAACAGGGGAGGCACTGACGAAATTTATGCGTCGGATCCGGAGCAAAGCATATGGGAAAACGAACCCAATCTACACATACTCGGGCTGTCCATGGATAGCGTTGGACAATTCGAAAGAATCAAGGTTATAAATATGCAAATGCATGCATATTTATAACTATGACGCTTTCGAACGGGAGACACATATTGGTTACGCATACTGATGATTCAAGACACATATATAGCTAGCTATCAAGTTTCATCGGAATAGATCAAATAATTAATGGGGGAGGAGGACATGTCATTTGTGCTCACCCACGAACGAAGGGGCAGAGCTCGTCAAACGCACGGCGAGGTCGTCGAACACCAAACCTCGCAGCGATGAAACAACTGCACATTTAAAACTACCCGATCAACACAATTATATATGATGTTTTTCATAACAAAATCAAAAAAATATATGACCTAACTAATAATTCACAAATATATGACCCCGTCGGCCTCTAGAAGGCCAAAGAACACCTTTTCGGGAGGTGTCGGGGGTCGGGGTGTCGTGTCAGTGTCGGGGTGCCGTGTCGGGGTTGGGGTGCTGTTTCGGGGTCGGGGGGTCGGGGTGTCGTGTCGTTGTCGGGGTGCCGTGTCGGGGTTGGGGTGCTGTTTCAGGGTTGGGGTGTCGTGTCGGGGTCGGGGTGTCGGGGTCAGGGGGTCGGTTGTCGGGGTCGGGGTGTCGGATCAGGCTCGGTGTCGGGGTGTCGAGTCAGGCTCGGGGTTGGGGTGTCGGGGTCGGGGTCGATCGGGGTCTCGGGGTCGGGGTGCCGGGTCGGGGTCGGGGTGCCGTGTTGGTGTCGGGGTCGGGGTGTCGGGTCAGGCTCGGGGTCGGGGTGTCGGGGTCGGGGTCGATCGGGGTGTCGGCGTCGGGGTCTCGGGGTCGGAGTGTCATGTCGGGGTGCCGGGTCGGGGTTTTTTCCCCTCTTTTTTCCTTTTCTTGTTCTTCCTCTTCTTCCTTTTCTTCCTTTTCTTCCTTTTTTTCCTTCTTCTTCTTCTTCTTCTTCTTCTTCTTCTTCTTCTTCCTCCTCCTCCTTTCCTTTTTCCTCTTCTTCTTCTCCTCCTCTCCTCTTTTTTCTTCTTCTTCTTCCTCTTCTTCTTTTTTCTTCTCCTCCTCTTCTTCTTCTTCCTTTCCTTTTTCCTCTTCTTCTTCTCCTCCTCTCCTCTTTTTTTCTTCTTCTTCTTCTCTCCTAAAACTAAACTAAACCTAAACCTAAATCTAAATCTAAAACTAAAACTAAATCTAAACTAAACATAAACCTAAAACTAAAAAAACAGAAAAAAAGGAAAAAACTAAATCTAAACCTAAACCTAATACTAAACTAAAACTAAACCTAAAACTAAAACTAAAACTAAAACTAAATCTAAACTAAACATAAACCTAACACTAAAAAAAATAGAAAAAAAGAGGAGGAGAGCTCACCTGGGGCAAGGCCGGTGGAGGAGGTGGCCGGTGGAGGAGGGGGAGGGGCGGCCTGGGGCGGCGGCGCCGGGCGGCAGTGGCGACGGGGCCGGGCCCGGCCGGGGCGATGGGGCGCCGGGGGGGGGGGGGGGCGGGGCGCGGCGGGGGCGACGAGGCGGGGGACCGGTGGGGCGTTGGGTGGTGGGGCGACGGTGTCGGGCAGCAATGGCGATGGGGCGGGGGGCCGGTGGGGCGGCGGGGTGGTGGGGCGACGGGGCGGCGGCGAGTGGTGGGGCGGCGGCTTCACGCCAAAAAAGAAGGCAACTACGTCTGAGCTAAACTTGGATATGGAAGTCTTCTTTCGTTTAGGGTGAAGTAAGACCAAGCGCGCGTGTGAGGGAGAGAAACAGAGAGAGAGAGAGGGGCGGGGTGGGGCGCGGACGTTAACGTTATGTTAAATCTTTGCCGTCCGCCCCCTTTGTCGTCCGCTTATTTGCTCTTTGCCGTCTGCTAGCAGACGGCAAAGAGGGGGGCCCGTTAAGTTTTTTTTAAGCAGCTCGTCAGTGGGCCCCCCTCCCTCTTTGCCGTCGGCTAGCCGATGGCAAAGAATCTTTGCCGTCAGCTAGCGGACGACAAAGAACTAGCTGATGGCAAATAAGGTCTTTGCCATCAGCCAGTTCTTTGCCGTCTGCTTTTGGGTAGCTGATGGGAAAGAGCTTCTTTGCCGCCTGCTAGCAGACAGCAAAGAGCTGACAGATGGAAAAGTAGCTGATTCCAGTAGTGCATGGATATAGCACTATAGGTGGAATAGAATGGTGGTTGTGGAGAAGACAAAAAAGGTGGGGAAGATAGTCTCACATCAACTAGGCGTATCAACGGGCTATGGAGATGCCCATCAATAGATATCAATGTGAGTGAGTAGGGATTGCCATGCAACGGATGCACTAGAGCTATAAATGTATGAAAGCTCAACAAAAGAAACTAGTGGGTGTGCATCCAACTTGCTTGCTCACGAAGACCTAGGGCAATTTGAGGAAGCCCATCATTGGAATATACAAGCCAAGTTCTATAATGTAAAATTCCCACTAGTATATAAAAGTGACAACATATGAGACTCTCTATATGAAGAACATGGTGCTAGTTTGAAGCACAATATATGAGACTCACTATATCATGGTGCTACTTTGAAGCACAAGTGTGGAAAAAAAGATAGTAGCATTGCCCTTTTTTTGGGCCTTTTTTTTCTTTGGCCTTTTTGGGACAATGCTCTATTGAATGATGATCATCACACTTTTATTTATTTACAACTCAATGATTACAACTCGATTCTAAAACAAAGTATGACTCTATATGAATGCCTCCGGTGGTGTACCGGGATATGCAATGAATCAAGAGTGACAAGTATGAAGAAATTATGAACGGTGGCTTTGCCACAAATACTATGTCAACTACATGATCATGCTAAGAAATATGACAATTATGAATGTGTCATGATGAACTAGATGGTGGAAAGTTGCATGGAAATATATCTCGGAATGGCTATGGAAATGCCATAATAGGTAGGTATGGTGGCTGTTTTGAGGAAGGTATATGGTAGGTGTATGATACCAGCGAAAAGTGCGCGGTATTAGAGAGTCTAGCAAAGGTGGAAGGGTGAGAGTGCGTATAATCCATGGACTCAACATTAGTCATAAAGAACTCATATACTTATTGCAAAAATCTAGAAGTTATCAAAGCAAAGTATTACGCGCATGCTCCTAGGGGGATAGATTGGTAGGAAAAGACCATCGCTCTTCCCCGACCGCCACTCATAAGGAAGACAATCAATGGATAAATCATGCTCCGACTTCGTAACATAACGGTTCACCATACGTGCATGCTACGGGAATCACAAACTTTAACACAAGTATTCTTTAAATTCACAACTACTCAACTAGCATGACTTTAATATTATCACATCCATATCTCAAAACAATTATCATGCTTCAATATTTTCTTAGTATTCAACACACTCAAAAGAAAGTTTCACAAATCTTGAATACCAAGCATATTATTATTAAGCAAATTACCATGCTATTAAGAGACTCTCAAAATAATTTAAGTGAAGCATGAGAGATCAATAGTTTCTTTAGAACTAATCCACCACCGTGCTCTAAAAGATCTAAGTGAAGCACATAGAGCAAAATTATAATTCTCAAAAGATATAAGTGAAGCACATAGAGCAAAATTATCTAGCTCAAAAGATATAAGTGAAGCACATAGAGCAAAACTACTTAGCTCAAAAGATATAAGTGAAGCACATAGAGTATTCTATCAAATTTTAATTCATGTATGGCTCTCTCAAAAGGTTTGTACATCAAGGATGATTGTGGCATACTAAGACACAAAGACACAAATAATACAAGACGCTCCAAGCAAAACACATATCATGTTGGTGAATAAAAATATAGCTCCAAGTAAATTACCGATGGAAGTGGACGAAAGAGGGGATGCCTTCCGGGGCATCCCCAAGATTTGAATTTTTGGTTTCCTTGGATTATCTTGGGGGTGCCATGGGAATACCCAAGCTTAGGCTCTTGCCACTCCTTGTTCCATGATCCATCAAAAGAATTCACCCAAAACTTGAAAACTTCACAACACAAAACTCAAAATAGAAAACTCGTGAGCTCCGTTAGCGAAAGAAAACAAAAGACCACTTCAAGGTACTGTAATGAACTCATTATTTATTTATATTGGTGTTAAACCTACTGTATTCCAACTTCTCTATGGATTATAAACTATTTTACTAGCCATAGATTCATCAAAATAAGCAAACAACACACGAAAAAACAGAATCTGTCAAAAACAGAACAGTCTGTAGTAATCTGTAGCTAGCGCAATATCTGGAACCCCAAAAATTCTAAAATAAATTGCTGGACGTGAGGAATTTATCTATTAATCATCTGCAAAAATAATTAACTAAATATCACTCTTCAAATAAAAATGACAGCAGTTCTCGTGAGCGCTAAAGTTTCTGTTTTTTACAGCAAGTTCAACAAGACTTTCCCCAAGTCTTCCCAACAGTTCTACTTGGCACAAACACTAATTAAACACAAAAAACACAACCAAAACAGAGGCTAAATAATTTATTTATTACTAAGCAGGATCAAAAAGCAAGGAATAAAAATAAAATTGGGTTGCCTCCCAACAAGCGCTATCGTTTAACGCCCCTAGCTAGGCATAAAAGCAAGGATAGATCTAGGTATTGCCATCTTTGGTAGGATATCCATAAGTGGCTCTCATGATAGTTTCATATGGTAATTTTATTTTCTTTCTAGGAAAGTGTTACATGTCTTTTTTTAATGGAAATTGAAATCTAATATTCCCTTCCTTCATATCAATAATCACACCAACCGTTATAAGGAAAGGTCTACCAAGAATAATAGGGCAAGAAGGATTGCAATCTATATCAAGAACAATGAAATCTATGGGCACATAATTCCTATTTGCAACAATAAGAACATCATTAATCCTTCCCATACTTTTCTTAATAGTGGAATCCGCAAGATGCAAGTTTAGAGAGCAATCATCAAAATCACGGAAATCTAGTAAATCACACAAAATCTTGGGAATAGTAGAAACACTAGTACCCAAATCACACAAAGCGTAAAACAAATGATTTTTAATTTTAATTTTAATAGTTGGTTCCCACTCATCATAGAGTTTTCTAGGTATAGAAACTTTCAACTCATGTTTTTCTTCATAAGATTGCATCAAGGCATCAACAATATGTTCGGTGAAGGCTTTATTTTGACTATAAGCATGTGGAGAATTTAGCACAGATTGCAATAAGGAAATACAATCAATTAAAGAGCAACTTTCATAATTAAATTCCTTGAAATCCAATATAGTGGGTTTAGCAACATCTAGATTTTATTTCTTTCAATCCCACTTTCATTAATTTCATCATTAAGATCTAAATACTCCAAATTTTTAGAACGCCTTCTAGGTAAAGGAAGATCACATTCAGTTTCATCAAGATTCATATTGCAAAACAAAGATTTAATAGGGGACACATCAATAACTTTTAGATCTTCATCTTGATTTTCATAGGAATTGGAGGAACACGCTTTAATAAAGGCATCTTTGGAAGCACGCATCCTAGCGGTTCTTTCCTTGCACTCATCAATGGAAATTCTCATGGCTTTGAGAGACTAATTGATATCATGCTTAGGAGGAATAGATCTAAGCTTTAAAGAATCAATCTCAAGAGAAATTCTATCAACGTTCCTAGCCAAATCGTCAACTTTAAGCAATTTCTGCTCAAGCAAAGCATTAAAATTCTTTTGTGAATTCATAAACTCTTTAACACTAGTCTCAAATTCAGAGGGCATCTTATTATAATTTCCATAAGAGTTGTTGTAGGAATTCCCATAATTATTAGAAGGATTACTAGGATATGGCCTAGGATTAAAATTCCCTCTATAAGCGTTGTTACCAAAATTATTCCTACCAACAAAATTCACATCCATAGATTCATTGTTATTCTCAATCAAAGTAGACAAAGGCATATCATTAGGATCAGAAGAAACACTCTTAGTAGCAAATAATTTCATAAGTTCATCCATCTTTCCACTCAAAACGTTGATTTCTTCTATCGCATGCACTTTTTTATTAGAAGATCTTTCAGTATGCCATTGAGAATAATTAACCATAATATTATCTAGGAGTTTAGTAGCATCTCCTAAAGTGATTTCCATAGAAGTGCCTCCCGCGGCCGAATCTAAAAGATTTCTAGAAGCAAAATTCAATCCGGCATAAAAAAATTGTATGATCATCCACAAATTCAAACCATGAGTAGGGCAATTACGTATCATTAATTTCATTCTCTCCCAAGCTTGTGCAACATGTTCATGATCAAGTTATTTAAAGTTCATAATATCGTTTCTAAGAGAGATGATCTTAGCGGGAGGAAAATACTTAGAGATAAAATCATCTTTGCACTTGTTCCATGAATCAATACTATTCTTAGGCAAAGACGAAAACCAAGCTTTAGCACGATCTCTAAGCGAAAAAGGAAATAGCTTCAATTTAACTACATCATTATTGACATCTTTTTTCTTTTGCATATCACATATATCAACGAAGCTATTCAGATGAGTAGCGGCATCTTCACTAGGAAGGCCGGCGAATTGATCTTTCATAACAAGATTCAACAAAGCAGCATTAATTTCACCAGATTCAGCATCGGTAAGAGTAGCAATCGGAGTGCTAAGGAAATCATTATTATTGGTATTGGTGAAGTCACACAATTTGGTAGTATCTTGAGCCATCACGACAAACAAGCAATCTAACACACGAGCAAACAGGAGGCAAACGGGCAAAAAGAGGCAAATAGAGATGGAGGATAGAGAGAGAGGGCGAATAAAACGGCAAGGGTGAATTGGGGGGAGAGGAAAACAAGAGGCAAATGGCAAATAATGTAATGCGAGAGATAGGGATTGTGATGGGTACTTGGTATGTTGACTTTTTGCGTAGACTCCCCGGCAACGGCGCCAGAAATCCTTCTTGCTATGTCTTGAGCTTGCGTTGGTTTTCCCCAAAGAGGAAGGGATGATGCAGCAGAGTAGCGTAAGTATTTCCCTCAGCTTTTGAGAACCAAGGTATCAATCCAGTAGGAGGCCACGCTCAAGTCCCTCGTACCTGCACAAAACGATAGCTACTCGCAACCAACGCGATTAGGGGTTGTCAATCCCTTCACGGTCACTTACAAGAGTGAGATCTGATAGATATAATATTTTTGGTATAAAGATGCAAAGTAAAAAGTAAAATCAAAGTAAAAAGCAAAGCAAGATTAAAGTAATGGAGATTGATATGATGAGAATAGACCCGGGGGCCATAGGTTTCACTAGTGGCTTCTCTCAAGAGCATAAGTATTCTACGATGGGTGAACAAATTACCGTTGAGCAATTGACAGAATTGAGCATAGTTATGAAAATATCTAGGCATGATCATGTATATAGGCATCACGTCCGTGGCAAGTAGATCGAAACGATTCTGCATCTACTACTATTACTCCACTCATCGACCGCTATCCAACATGCATCTAGAGTATTAAGTTAAAAACAGAGTAACGCCTTAATCAAGATGACATGATGTAGAGAGATAAATTCATGCAATATGAAATAAACCCCATCTTGTTATCCTCGATGGCAATGATGCAATACATGCCTTGCTGCCCCTTTTGTCACTGGGTAAGGACACCGCAAGATCGAACCCAAAGCTAAGCACTTCTCCCATGGCAAGAACTACCAATCTAGTTGGCCAAACCAAACGGATAATTCGAAGAGACTTGCAAAGATAACCAATCATACATAAACGAATTCAGAGAAGATTCAAATATTTTTCATAGATAGACTTGATCATAAACCCACAATTCATCGGTCTCAACAAACACACCACAAAAAGAAGATTACATCGAATAGATCTCCACAAGAGAGGGGGAGAACTTTGTATTGAGATTCAAAGAGAGAGAAGAAGCCATCTAGCTACTAACTATGGACCCGAAGGTCTGAGGTAAACTACTCACACTTCATCGGAGGGGCTAGGATGATGTAGAAGCCCTCCGTGATGACGGCCCTCTTCCGGCGGAGCTCCGGAATAGGCCCCAAGATGGGATCTCGTGGATACAGAAAGTTGCGTCAGTGGAATTAGGTTTTTGGCTCCTGTTCTGATCGTTTGGGGTAAGTGTGTATATATAGGAGGAAGAAGTACGCTGGAGGAGCAACGAGGGGCCCACGAGGCAGGGGGCGCGCCCTAGGGGGGCGCCCCCACCCTCGTGACCGCCTCTTTTGTTCCTTGGAGCAGGGTCCAAGTCTCCTGGATCACGTTCGGTGAGAAAATCACGTTCCCGAAGATTTTATTCCGTTTGGACTCCGTTTGATATTCCGTTTATCCGAAACACTGAAATAGGCAAAAAACAGCAATTCTGGGCTGGGCCTCCGGTTAATAGGTTAGTCCCAAAAATAATATAAAAGTGGAAAATAAATCCCAATATAGTCCAAAATAGTAGATAATATAGCATGGAGCAATCAAAAATTATAGATACGTTGGAGATGTATCAAAGGTCATGTGCCGCGAAGCACGCTTCCAAGTGGTGCCCAAGCGCCTCCCTCGTGAGGTTGGAAAGGTCTGAGGCCCTCCAGAAGAGATCCCTCCAGCCTTGCCTGAGGAGGGCGCCGGGCGTGCCTTCCTATGTGACGGAGGGAGGCGCCCCTGGAGCGGGCGCTGGTCCTGACGTGGCTTCTTTCGTGACGCCATCCTCCTGAGGTCCTGCACGGCACGACTTCTTCTCCTTGGGGATGGCCTTCAGAGGGCCTTCATTTCTGCTATCAGGGTCATCGATTGCTGCGGCTTGAAATGCACACTCGACGGAGCACACCGCATCCCTCTCTTCACACGGGACAGTGATGAATCCTCCGCTTCCTGGCATCTTGAGAATGTTGTAGCCGTGATGAGTGACTGCCATGAACTTGGCCAGGGCTGGATACCCGAGGATGGCAATGTACGGCAGGCGGATGTGCGCGACGTCGAAGTCGATGAGCTCGGTGCGGTAGTTCTTGCGCTCGCCGAAGGTGACAGGCAGGCGGACCTGCCCTATCAGCGTGGTGGAGCCGTTGGTCACTCTTGAGAAAGGCTTGGTGGGCTGGAGCTGCTCATATGCCACTTGGAGGTTATCGAACGTGTCGACGGATAGGATGTTGAGCCCTGCGCCGCCGTCGATGAGAGTCTTGGTGACCTGCACATTGCTGATGACTGGGGAACATAGCATAGGGAGGGTGCCAGCGGTGGCTGCGCACTTGAGTTGATCCGCCGAGTTGAAGGTGATGGCGCATTGGGACCACCTGAGCGGGCGCGTGGCCTCGAGCTTGGGAAGTGCCGTGTTCACCTTGCAAGCAAACTGCTTGAAGACGCGCTGAGAGGCTGGGGCCTGGGCGCAACCCAAGATGCAGGCGATCGCGCGCGGCTCCTGGAAGCCCCCAGCCCCCTCGTCCTAGTGGTGGTCGTCGTTCCTTCTTGGTGGCAGCAGCGGGGGAAGACCGGTGTTGCCCTGGGGGCGACCCTCACGAGGCGGGTTCCTCCAGGCGCCCTCACGAGGCTGGTCTTGCCAACGGTCCTCACGAGGCCGGTCGCGCCACTCCTGGCACGGGCCACGGTCGTCCCAGCGTCCACCTCCACATCCTCCTCCACGGCTGTAGCCCCGGTCGTTGCGCTCGGGGCGTCGACCGTAGAGCTCTTGACAGTCGATGGTGTTGTGGCTGTTCAGGTTGTGGAAGGCGTAGAATGGTCGGCCGTTCTTGGAGGACTTGGGCTGATCTCTGCCCCGCTTGATGTCAGGCTCCGCTACAAGCACGACTACCTCCTTGCGCTTCACATCCTTGGCCTTGGCCTTCTTCTCCTCCGCGCCCACGGCTAGCGGCTCAAGGAGAGAGAGGCGCCCCTCCTAAGCTCTTGCGCACCTGGTCGCCAGGTTGGATAGCTCCTGAGATGTGCAGCTCTCCTCGTGGATGGCGAGCTCTTCCTTCATCTTGACGTCACGGACGCCGCCGGAGAACGCAGAGATGATGGCCTCGTCTGTGACCTGGGGGATCTTGAGGCGGGTGCTGTTGAAGCGCTCGATGTACTTCTGGAGGGTCTCTCCTGGCTGCTGCCTGATGCGGCGTAGGTCACCCGCGGCCGGTGGGCGGTCACGAGTGCCCTGGAAGTTGGCGATGAAGCGGTCGCACATCTTGTCCCTGGAGGAGATCGAGCCATGCTGCAGATTCCGGAGCCAGGAGCGAGCTCCATCCTTGAGAGCCATGTGAAACCAATTTGCCATGACCTTTTCTTCGCCATTGGCCGCTTTGATGCTCAGCTCATAGAGCTGCAGGAACTCCGCGGGGTCAGCGGTACCGTCGTAGCAAGGAGGCGGACCCGGCTTGTACTTGCCCGGCCAGGCGACGCTACGCAGCTCGGGAGTGAAGGCGCGTCATCTAGTCATGGTTGCCGGGGCCCGCTTCGAAGGTGGAGCTTGGTCTTGACGGGGTCCGTGCTGCACCGCTACGGGCGGTGCGCGATCTTGACGAGGTGGCACGGGGAGCGTAGGTGCAGCTTATCATGGCCGTGGAATTTCTTGGCAGCTTCTCTCTTCACGCGCGGGCGCCGGGCGCGGCGGATCACGTCGCGGAGCCGCGCGCCTTGGTGCCAAGGCGATGTCTTGGGGCTGAGGTGGTGGAGGCGTGCCATGAGCCCCGTCGCCCACGGCTGGTTGAGGGGGAGGCAGAGAGTGGGATGACGCCGGAGAGCCCCCCGCGGCGCGGACGAGCTCGTCGATGCGTTCGAGCCACTCCTCGTAGAGCTCGTCGATGGGGCGGTAGCGCAGGAGCTCGTTCGCTGTGAGGAGCACGGCTCGTGCCTCCATGGGAGCGCGGTGCACGTGAGACGAAGAACCGGCAGGGGTTAGCGATGGAGTGGCGGTGCGGCCGTCCTGCCGCACCAAAGGATGCACCAAGGACGCATGCTGCTCGTTCCCCGCCGGGCCGGTGGCAGCATTGGCGGCGGGGGACGGAGAACGGCAATGTGGTCTGCCGACGGGAGCCGTCTGAGCAACACGGGCGGTGAGGGCAGCCCGACGCTCAGCTCGAGCATGATGTGTGTCCGCCATGGAGATGACGGAGCGACGAACTGATGGAAGGGAAGCTATGGCGCACCCCTACCTAGCGCGCCAAATGTTGGATGTGGGGATCCGGCAAAACCTTAAGGTTCGAACACTGGGGTGCGCGCGAAGTCTTTTCCTTCCACCGATCTACGCCCTAGCTCACTAAGATCTCGCGGATGAACTCGACGAACTTGCAAGACACAAGGTTTATACTGGTTTGGGCCACCGTTGTGGTGTAATACCCTACTCCAGTGTGGTGGTGGTGGATTGCCTCTAGGGCTAATGATGAACAATACAAGGGAAGAACAACCTCCTGAGGTTGAGGTGTTCTTGAGCTCGGTGAGCTCGTGTGTGTGTGGGTGGTCTGAATGATCCCCTCTCTCTGAATGATCTTTCGTCCCCTTTCGTCCCCCTTTCGTCCCCTTTCGTCCCCCCTTACTAAGGTGGTGGCTAGTCCTATTTATATTCTCCCTGGTCCTCTTCCCAAATATCGAGCGGGAAGGGAGCCAACAATGGCGGGCTAATTCGAAGGGGGACAACTAGTACAAGCTATCCTGACAAAAGTGGTCTTCGCCTGCGAAAAGCTCTATGGTGACGCTGTCTTGGGATCCACAATGACCTCCGTCTTGCCGTCCTCCTGGTCTTGGTCTCATTGCACCAATATGGCAACCTTTGCCTGATGCCTCGGTACTCCTCGCCTGCGCTTGCCTCCTTAGCACCAAAGAGGAAACAAGGATTCTGCACGCGCTGGCGCCCGCCTAGCGCCCGCCTGGTGTCGTGCGTCATGGATCACGTCACGAGAGTCTCGTGAGGTTTGCCCTGCCTTGATATCTCCGCTCCTCGTGAGCCTGCCCGGCTAGGCCACTCCCGAGGAGGTCTTGCATCGTCCGCCTCGCGAGGCTTGGACCCTCACGTGGGTCTTGGATGCCTTGTTGATGAAGATGGGCCGTACGGCCTGCTGGCTAAGCCACGCCTCGGGCCGCAGGCAGACAAGTCTGGGGACCCCCATTCCCAGGACGCCGACATATGCCTACTATATTTTAGTACTCTGTTATCTGAACTACCACATCATATTTAGATAGAACATAATGCCCCTACAAGAAGACAGTACAAACAACTAGATAGAACTACATCTAAATTAAATGGTACGTATGACTTAACTTACAACATACAACATAAAAACTACATGAAGTCATCATCGTCATCCTACATCGATGCAGAACTCTTGCCCTCCGATGATGAAGAACTCTTGCCCTTTGACGATGAAGAACTCTTGGCCTTCGACGATGCGGAACTCTTGCCCTTCGATGATGAAGAACTTTTGCCCTTTGACAATGCAGAACTCTTACCCTTCAATGATGCAGAATACGGAAGCAGGAACATGAAGATATCGTCTTCATCCTCACTGTCGTCAGTCCATAAAAAAGTATTTTTGCTGCAAACTCTAGGTATGTTTCTCCCTTCGATTGTTGCTTCATCCATCTTCCCTGCAAGCTCAGAAGTTCTTCCCGTATCTCCTCAAAGGTCCTGGAAGGCCACCCACACCTACTTAATGCATGAGCTAGATCATTCAGTAGGGTGTCAGTACTGATGAGCTTCTCCCACAAAACTAATATGTTGTCTACCCTGAAATCGGCGGCTAAATCCAAAAGACATTTGGACATACTAGGGTGAAAACTACGATCAAAAGGATATCCGGACATCTTGGCGATACTACGAGACTACACTACAATGCTTACTAACGTTAGTGCTGAGGGTGTTTTATAGGCTGAGAACACAAAGAAAGGCGGGAACTCGATAGCGGGAAATATGGCGGGAGATACTGGCGGGAACTAGAGAGCGGGAAAATATGGCGGGATGAGCAAAGCGGGAAAATATGGCGGGAACGAGCAAAGCGGGAAAATATGGCTGGAAATAGCGGGAAAATATGGTGGCCCGTGATATAAGCGGGGAACATACGGGGTAGAAAATGGGTGACATGCACCAGTCGGCCAACAGGTGGCCAATTAGTACTAATAGGTCAACAGATGGCTGATTAGCTCCTATCGGCTAATTGTTGGCCGACTGGATCTGCGCTAGTGGACGATAGGTCATTCGGCCAGCAGCAAACCCATTCGGCCAGTAGCAAGCTGATAGGACGCCAGTCGGCCTGCTGTGGGCTGACTAGGCCCAATCGGCCAGCAGCAGGCCGATGTTGCATTATTTTTGAAAATGTTCTATCCAGCGTAATGTTTATGAAAATTAAAAAATGTATTATTTTTTTGAAAAATAGCCTCTTGGAAACAATAAAAACGTGTTTCTATTTTTTTTCTTTCGTGGGAGTCACAGTTTTGCTTTTGCGAGAGGCACGGTTGAGATTTTGTGAGAGGCACGGCCGTGCCTCTCGGAAACGAAAAAATGTGTTTTTTTTCTTTCACGAGAGGCACAGTTTTGCTTCCGCGAGGCATAGTTGCACTTTCTCAAGAAGCATGGCCGTGCCTCCTCGGAAACGAAAAAAATGAGTTTTCTCTTCTTTTTTTCTGCGAGAGGCACGAGCGCGCCTCTTTCGAAAAGGAAAAAACCCATGTTACCAGTTCGGTTTTTTCGTCCATGTTTTTCATGAAAAAATGTCCGTCAAAACCTATCAATATGGTATCTAGTTTTGAAGATATCAACGCGAGGAATCCAACGGTGAAAGCGGTTCGAGATTTGGACGCACGATTTAAGAGATAAAACGTTTTGAATAAACGGATCTACAAGAAAGGGGAAAATCCCTGGTTGTGACAAGTGACGCACATGCATGTTGGAAATATGCCCTAGAGGCAATAATAAAAGTATTATTATTATATTTCCTTGTTCATGATAATTGTCTTTTATTCATGCTATAATTCTGTTATCCAGAAATCGTAATACATGTGTGAATGCATAGACACCAACATGTCCCTAGTAAGCCTCTAGTTGACTAGCTCGTTGATCAACAGATAGTCATGGTTTCCTGACTATGGACATTGGATGTCATTGATAACGAGATCACATCATTAGGAGAATGATGTGATGGACAAGACCCAATCCTAAACATAGCACAAGATCGTATAGTTCGTTTGCTAGAGTTTTTCCAATGTCAAGTATCTTTTCCTTAGACCATGAGACCGTGTAACTCCCGGATAACATAGGAGTGCTTTGGGTGTACCAAACGTCACAACGTAACTGGGTGACTATAAAGGTATACTACGGGTATCTCCGAAAGTGTCTGTTGGGTTGACACGGATCAAGACTGGGATTTGTCACTCCATATGACGGAGAGGTATCTCTGGGCCCACTCGGTAATGCATCATCATAATGAGCTCAAAGTGACCAAGTGTCTGGTCACGGTATCATGCATTACGGTACGAGTAAAGTGACCTGCCGGTAACGAGATTGAACGAGGTATTGGGATACCGACGATCGAATCTCGGGCAAGTAACGTATCGATTGACAAAGGGAATTGTATACGGGGTTGCTTGAATCCTCGACATCATGGTTCATCTGATGAGATCATCGAGGAGCATGTGGGAGCCAACATGGGTATCCAGATCCCACTGTTGGTTATTGACCGGAGAGTCGTCTCGGTGATGTCTACATGTCTCCCAACCCGTAGGGTCTACACACTTAAGGTTCGGTGACGCTGGGGTTGTAGAGATATGAGTATGCAGTAACCCGAAAGTTGTTCGGAGTCCCATATGAGATCCCGGACGTCACGAGGTGTTCCGAAATGGTCCGGAGGTGAAGAATTATATATAGGAAGTGCATTTTCGGCCATCGGGAGAGTTTCGGGGGTCAACGATATTGTACCGGGACCACCGGAAGGGTCCCGGGGGTCCACCGGGTGGGGCCACCCATCCCGGAGGGCCCCATGGGATGAAGTGGGGAGGGAAGCAGCCCATAGTGGGCTGGTGCACCCCTCCCCTTCTGCCCCCCATGCGCCTAGGGTTGGGAACCCTAGGGGAGGGGGCGCCTCCACTTGCCTTGGGGGGCACTCCACCCCCTTGGCCGCCGCCCCCCCTAGGAGATCCCATCTCCTAGGGCCGGCGCACCCCCTAGGGGGCCTATATAAAGGGGGGGAGGGAGGGAAGCCACACCCGGAAGCCTTGGCGCCTCCCTCTCCCCTGCTACACCTCTCCCTCTCGCAGAAGCTCGGCGAAGCCCTGCTGCGGTGACTGCTGCATCCACCACCACGCCGTCATGCTGCTGGATCTTCATCACCCTCTCCTTCCCCCTTGCTGGATCAAGAAGGAGGAGATGTCACGCTGACCGTACGTGTGTTGAACGCGGAGGTGCCGTCCGTTCGGCGCTAGGATCTTCGGTGATTTGGATCACGACGAGTACGACTCCCTCATCCCCGTTCTTTGAACGCTTCCGCTCGCGATCTACAAAGGTATGTAGATGCATCCGATCACTCATTGCTAGATGAACTCATAGATGGATCTTGGTGAAAACGTAGGAAAACTTTGTTTTCTGCAACGTTCCCCAACAGTGGCATCATGAGCTAGGTCTATGCCTAGTTCTCTTTGCACGAGTAGAACACAATTTGTTGTGGGCGTAGATGTTGTCAACTTTCTTGCCGCTACTAGTCTTATTTTGCTTCAGCGGTATTGTGGGATGAAGCGGCCCGGACCAACCTTACACGTACGCTTACGTGAGACCGGTTCCACCGACTGACATGCACTAGTTGCATAAGGTGGCTGGCGGGTGTCTGCCTCTCCCACTTTAGTTGGAGCGGATTCGACGAAAAGGGTCCTTATGAAGGGTAAATAGAAGTTGACAAATCATGTTGTGGCTTTAACATAGGTAAGAAAACATTCTTGCTAGAACCCTCTTGCAGCCACGTAAAACTTGCAACAACAATTAGAGGACGTCTAACTTGTTTTTGCAGCAAGTGTTTTGTGATGTGATATGGGCAAAGTTGTGATGAATGATGAATGATATATGTGATGTATGAGATCATGTTCTTGTAATAGGAATCATGACTTGCATGTCGATGAGTATGACAACCGACAGGAGCCATAGGAGTTGTCTTTATTTTTTGTACGACCTGCGAGTCATTGAGAAACGCCATGTAAATTACTTTACTTTATTGATAAACGTGTTAGCCCTAGTAGTAGAAGTAATAGTTGGTGAGCAACTTCATGGAGACACGATGATGGAGATCATGATGATGGAGATCATGGTGTCATGCCGGTGACAAGATGATCATGGAGCCCCAAGATGGATATCACAGGAGCTATATGATATTGGCCATATCATGTCACTATTATTCGATTGCATGAGATGTTTATCATGTTTTTGCATCTTGTTTACTTAGAACGACGGTAGTAAATAAGATGATCCCTCATAATAATTTCAAGAAAGTGTTTCCCCTAACTGTGCACCGTTGCGACAGTTCATTGTTTCGAAGCACCACGTGATGATCGAGTGTGATAGATTCCAACGTTCACATACAACGGGTGTAAGACAGATTTACACATGCAAACACTTAGGTTGACTTGACGAGCCTAGCATGTACAGACATGGCCTCGGAACACAGAAGACCGAAAGGTCGAGCATGAGTCGTATAGAAGATACAATCAACATGAAGATGTTCACCGATGTTGACTAGTCCGTCTCACGTGATGATCGGACACGGGCTAGTTAACTCGGATCATGTTATACTTAGATGACTGGAGGGATGTCTATCTGAGTGGGAGTTCATTGAATAATTTGATTAGATGAACTTAATTATCATGAACTTAGTCTAAAATCTTTACAACATGTATTGTAGATCAAATGGCCAACGTTGTCCTCAACTTCAACGCGTTCCTAGAGAAAACCAAGCTGAAAGACGATGGCAGCAACTATACGGACTGGGTCCGGAACCTGAGGATCATCCTCATAGCTGCCAAGAAAGATTATGTCCTACAAGCACCGCTAGGTGAAGCACCTGCTCTCCCTGCAGAACAAGACGTTATGAACGCTTGGCAGACACGTGCTGATGATTACTCCCTCGTTCAGTGCGGCATGCTTTACAGCTTAGAACCGGGGCTCCAAAAGCGTTTTGAGAGACACGGAGCATATGAGATGTTCGAAGAGCTGAAAATGGTTTTTCAAGCTCATGCCCGGGTCGAGAGATATGAAGTCTCCGACAAGTTCTTCAGCTGTAAGATGGAGGAAAACAGTTCTGTCAGTGAGCACATACTCACTATGTCTGGGTTACATAACCGCTTGACTCAGCTGGGAGTTAATCTCCCGGATGACGCGGTCATTGACAGAATCCTTCAGTCGCTTCCACCGAGCTACAAGAGCTTTGTGATGAACTTCAATATGCAGGGGATGGAAAAGACCATTCCTGAAGTATTTGCAATGCTGAAATCAGCAGAGGTAGAAGTCAAAAAGGAACATCAAGTGTTGATGGTGAATAAAACCACTAAGTTCAAGAAAGGCAAGGGTAAGAAGAACTTCAAGAAGGACGGCAAGGGAGTTGCCGCGCCCGGTAAGCAAGCTGCCGGGAAGAAGCCAAAGAATGGACCCAAGCCCGAGACTGAGTGTTTTATTGCAAGGGAAGTGGTCACTGGAAGCGGAACTGCCCCAAATACTTAGCGGACAAGAAGGTTGGCTTCACGAAAGGTATATGTGATATACATGTAATTGATGTGTACCTTACCAGTACTCGTAGTAGCTCCTGGGTATTTGATACCGGTGCGGTTGCTCACATTTGTAACTCAAAGCAGGAGCTGCGGAATAAGCGGAGACTGGCGAAGGACGAGGTGACGATGCGTGTCGGGAATGGTTCCAAGGTCGATGTGATCGCCGTCGGCATGCTACCTCTACATTTACCTACGGGATTAGTTTTAAACCTCAATAATTGCTATTTAGTGCCAGCTTTGAGCATGAACATTGTATCAGGATCTCGTTTAATACGAGATGGCTACTCATTTAAATCCGAGAATAATGGTTGTTCTAGTTATATGAGAGATATGTTTTATGGTCATGCTCGATGGTGAATGGTTTATTCTTAATGAATCTCGAGCGTAATGTTACACATATTCATAGTGTGAATACCAAAAGATGTAGGGTTGATAATGATAGTCCCACATACTTGTGGCACTGCCGCCTTGGTCACATAGGTGTCAAATGCATGAAGAAGCTCCATGCAGATGGACTTTTAGAGTATCTTGATTATGAATCATTTGACACGTGCGAACCATGCCTCATGGGTAAAATTACCAAGACTCCGTTCTCAGGAACAATGGAGCGAGTAACCAACTTATTGGAAATCATACATACTGATGTGTGCGGTCCAATGAGTGTTGAGGCTCGCGGTGGCTATCGTTATGTTCTCACCCTCACTGATGACTTGAGTAGATATGGGTATGTCTATTTAATGAAACACAAGTCTGAGACCTTTGAAAAGTTCAAGGAATTTCAGAGTGAGGTTGAGAATCAACGTGACAGGAAAATCAAGTTCTTGCAATCAGATCGTGGGGGAGAATATTTGAGTCACGAATTTGGCACACACTTAAGAAAATGTGGAATAGTTTCACAACTCACGCCGTCTGGAACACCTCAGCGTAATGGTGTGTCCGAACATCGTAATCGCACTCTATTAGATATGGTGCAATCTATGATGTCTCTTACCGATTTACCGCTATCATTTTGGGGCTATGCTTCAGAGACTGCCGCATTCACTTATAGGGCTCCATCGAAATCCGTTGAGACGACACCATATGAATTATGGTTTGGGAAGAAACCTAAGCTGTCGTTTCTAAAAGTTTGGGGATGCGATGCTTATGTCAAGAAACTTCAACCTGAAAAGCTCGAACCCAAGTCGGAAAAATGCGTCTTCATAGGATACCCTAAAGAGACTATTGGGTATACCTTCTACCTCAGATCCGAAGGCAAGATCTTTGTTGCCAAGAATGGATCCTTTATAGAGAAAGAGTTTATCTCGAAAGAAGTAAGTGGGAGGAAAGTATAACTTGATGAAGTATTACCTCTTGAACCGGAAAGTGGCGCAACTCAAGAAAATGTTCCTGAGGTGCCTGCACCGACTAGAGAGGAAGTTAATGATGATGATCATGAAACTTCAGATCAAGTTGCTACTGAACTTCGTAGGTCCACAAGGACACGTTCCGCACCAGAGTGGTACGGCAACCCTGTCTTGGAAATCATGTTGTTAGACAACGGTGAACCTTCGAACTATGAAGAAGCGATGGCGGGCCCGGATTCCGACAAATGGCTGGAAGCCATGAAATCCGAGATAGGATCCATGTATGAAAACGAAGTATGGACTTTGACTGACTTGCCCGTTGAGCGGCGAGCCATAGAAAATAAATGGATCTTTAAGAAGAAGACAGACGCGGATGGTAATGTGACCATCTATAAAGCTCGGCTTGTCGCTAAGGGTTATCGACAAGTTCAAGGGGTTGACTACGATGAGACTTTCTCACCCGTAGCGAAGCTGAAGTCCGTCCGAATCATGTTAGCAATTGCCGCATTCTATGATTATGAGATATGGCAAATGGACGTCAAAACGGCATTCCTTAATGGTTTCCTTAAGGAAGAATTGTATATGATGCAGCCGGAAGGTTTTGTCGATCCTAAGAATGCTGACAAGGTGTGCAAGCTCCAACGCTCGATTTATGGGCTGGTGCAAGCATCTCGGAGTTGGAACATTCGCTTTGATGAGATGATCAAAGCGTTTGGGTTTATGCAGACTTATGGAGAAGCCTGCGTTTACAAGAAAGTGAGTGGGAGCTCTGTAGCATTTCTCATATTATATGTAGATGACATACTTTTGATGGGAAATGATATAGAACTTTTGGACAACATTAAGGCCTACTTGAATAAGAGTTTTTCAATGAAGGACCTTGGAGAAGCTGCTTATATATTAGGCATCAAGATCTATAGAGATAGATCAAGACGCCTCATAGGTCTTTCACAAAGCACATACCTTGATAAGATATTGAAGAAGTTCAATATGGATCAGTCTAAGAAGGGGTTCTTGCCTGTGTTGCAAGGTGTGAAATTGAGCTCAGCTCAATGTCCGACCACGGCAGAAGATATAGAAGAGATGAGTGTCATCCCCTATGCCTCAGCCATAGGGTCTATTATGTATGCCATGCTGTGTACCAGGCCTGATGTAAACCTTGCCGTAAGTTTGGTAGGAAGGTACCAAAGTAATCCCGGCAAGGAACACTGGACAGCGGTCAAGAATATCCTGAAGTACCTGAAAAGGACTAAGGACATGTTTCTCGTTTATGGAGGTGACGAAGAGCTCGTCGTAAAGGGTTACGTCGACGCTAGCTTCGACACAGATCTGGATGACTCTAAGTCACAAACCGGATACGTGTATATGTTGAATGGTGGAGCAGTAAGCTGGTGCAGCTGCAAGCAGAGCGTCGTGGCGGGATCTACATGTGAAGCGGAGTACATGGCAGCCTCGGAGGCAGCGCATGAAGCAATTTGGGTGAAGGAGTTCATCACCGACCTAGGAGTCATACCCAATGCGTCGGGGCCGATCAAACTCTTCTGTGACAACACTGGAGCTATTGCACTTGCCAAGGAGCCCAGGTTTCACAAGAAGACCAGGCACATCAAGCGTCGCTTCAACTCCATTCGTGAAAATGTTCAAGATGGAGACATAGATATTTGTAAAGTACATACGGATCTGAATGTCGCAGATCCGTTGACTAAACCTCTCCCTAGGGCAAAACATGATCAACACCAGAACTCTATGGGTGTTCGATTCATCACAATGTAACTAGATTATTGACTCTAGTGCAAGTGGGAGACTGTTGGAAATATGCCCTAGAGGCAATAATAAAAGGATTATTATTATATTTCCTTGTTCATGATAATTGTCTTTTATTCATGCTATAATTGTGTTATCCGGAAATCGTAATACATGTGTGAATACATAGACACCAACATGTCCCTAGTAAGCCTCTAGTTGACTAGCTCGTTGATCAACAGATAGTCATGGTTTCCTGACTATGGACATTGGATGTCATTGATAACGAGATCACATCATTAGGAGAATGATGTGATGGACAAGACCCAATCCTAAACATAGCACAAGATCGTATAGTTCGTTTGCTAGAGTTTTTCCAATGTCAAGTATCTTTTCCTTAGACCATGAGATCGTGTAACTCCCGGATACCGTAGGAGTGCTTTGGGTGTACCAAACGTCACAACGTAACTGGGTGACTATAAAGGTATACTACGGGTATCTCCGAAAGTGTCTGTTGGGTTGACACGGATCAAGACTGGGATTTGTCACTCCATATGACGGAGAGGTATCTCTGGGCCCACTCGGTAATGCATCATCATAATGAGCTCAAAGTGACCAAGTGTCTGGTCACGGGATCATGCATTACGGTACGAGTAAAGTGACTTGCCGGTAACGAGATTGAACGAGGTATTGGGATACCGACGATCGAATCTCGGGCAAGTAACGTATCGATTGACAAAGGGAATTGTATACGGGGTTGCTTGAATCCTCGACATCGTGGTTCATCCGATGAGATCATCGAGGAGCATGTGGGAGCCAACATGGGTATCCAGATCCCGCTGTTGGTTATTGACCGGAGAGTCGTCTCGGTCATGTCTACATGTCTCCCGAACCCGTAGGGTCTACACACTTAAGGTTCGGTGACGCTAGGGTTGTAGAGATATGAGTATGCAGTAACCCGAAAGTTGTTCGGAGTCCCGGATGAGATCCCGGACGTCACGAGGAGTTCAGGAATGGTCCATAGGTGAAGAATTATATATAGGAAGTGCAGTTTCGGCCATTTGGGAGAGTTTCGGGGGTCAACGGTATTGTACCGGGACCACCGGAAGGGTCCCGGGGGTCCATCGGGTGGGGCCACCCATCCCGAAGGGCCCCATGGGCTGAAGTGGGGAGGGAACCAGCCCATAGTGGGCTGGTGCGCCCCCCTTGGGCCCCCCATGCGCCTAGGGTTGGGAACCCTAGGGGAGGGGGCGCCTCCACTTGCCTTGGGGGGCACTCCACCCCCTTGGCCGCCGCCCTCCCTAGGAGATCCCATCTCCTAGGGCTGGCGCACCCCCTAGGGGGGCCTATATAAAGGAGGGGGAGGGAGGGCAGCCGCACCCGGAAGCCTTGGCGCCTCCCTCTCCCCTGCTACACCTCTCCCTCTCGCAGAAGCTCGGCGAAGCCCTGCTGCGGTGACTGCTGCATCCACCACCACGCCGTCGTGCTACTGGATCTTCATCAACCTCTCCTTCCCCCTTGCTGGATCAAGAAGGAGGAGACGTCACACTGACCGTACGTGTGTTGAACGCGGAGGTGCTGTCTGTTCGGCGCTAGGATCTCCGGTGATTTGGATCACGACGAGTACGACTCCCTCATCCCCGTTCTTTGAACGCTTCCGCTCACGATCTACAAAGGTATGTAGATGCATCCGATCACTCGTTGCTAGATGAACTCATAGATGGATCTTGGTGAAAACGTAGGAAATTTTTTATTTTCTGCAACGTTCCCCAACAATGCAGCACGCCACTTGTCGCAATCTGGGAAGATGGGAGTGATCTTTGTAATGAGTACTCCTCAATTAGTTATTCCAGCAACGTCAAGGGGGAGCAACTAGGAGCTCCTAGTCGGCGCTGCAAGCGCCGGCCCAATGGAGGAGAAAAAACTATAAAAAAACTTGCTAGTATAACATGCAAAAAGTGGGACTCGAACCCTTCACCTAAGGTATAGCAGCCTAATGCCCGAACCACTGGATAGAGATGCCAAGCTTGTCAACAACCAGTAACAAGGTTTATTCGACCCTTCCTCTAGAGATATATTTGAAGGAAATATTCCCTAGAGGCAATAATAAAGTTTTTATTTATATTTTATTATTCATGATAAATGTTTATTATTCATGCTAGAATTATATTGACCGGAAACCTAAAGCAATAGACAAACACTGTGTCCCTAGTGAGCCTCTACTTGACTAGCTCGTTGATCAAAGATGGTTAAGGTTTCCTAACCATGCACATGAGTTGACATTTGATAATGGGATCACATCGTTAGGATAATGATGTGATGGACAAGACCCATCCATTAGCTTAGCATAATGATCATTCAGTTTTATTGCTATTGCTTTCTTCATGTCAAATACATATTCCTTCGACTACAAGATTATGCAACTCCCGGATACAGGAGGAATACCTTATGTGCTATCAAACATCACAACGTAACTGGGTGATTATAAAGATGCTCCACAGGTATCTCTGAAGGTGTTTGTTGGGTTGGCATTCATCGAGATTAGGATTTGTCACTCCCAGTATCGGAGAGGTATCTCTTGGCCCTCTCGGTAATGCACACCATAATAAGCCTTGCAAGCAAAGTGACTAATGAGTTAGTTGCGGGATGATGTATTATGGAATGAGTAAAGAGAATTGCCAATAACGAGATTGAACTAGGTATGAAGATATCGACGATCAAATCTCTGGCAAGTAACATACCGGTGACAAGGGAATAACGTATGTTGTCATTACGGTTTGACCCATAAACATGTTCATAGAATATGAAGGAGCCAATATGAGCATCTAGGTTATGCTATTGGTTATTGACCGAAGAGGTGTCTCGGTCATGTCTACATAGTTCTCGAAACCGTAGGGTCCGCACGCTTAACATTCATTGAAGATATAGTATTATACGAGTTATGCGATTTGGTGACCGAATATTGATTGGAGTCCCAGATGAGATCACTAACATGACGAGGAGTCTCGAAATGGTCAAAAGGTAAAGATTGGTATATAGGATGATGGTATTCGGACACCGGAAGTCTTCCGGAGTGTATCGGGTACTTATCGGGTCACCGAAAGGTGTTTAGGGTGCCCCCAGCAAAAGTTATGGACCTTATGGGCCAAGAGAGGGAACACACCGGCCACAAGGGGCTGGTGCGCCCCCCATAGCAGGCGGGCCTAAGTGGAGAAGGAAAGGGGAGGAGGAAAGGAAAAAGAGGGAATAGGATTGCCCCTTCCTTCCCCCTCTTCCCTCTTTCCTCCCCCCTTCCGTATAGAAGGATGAAAGCACAAGTGCTCCCTGGGTGGTTTTGGTAATTAATGTCAACATATCTCTTGTTGGACTAACACTTTTACCTAGTATATTTCAGATAAGTTCAATAATGGAGTGGCATGGACTAGAGGATGTGGAACCCCTTCAAGATGCTAAGGACAAAGGATTGGCTCAAGCTTCAAGATCAAGACTCTACATTTTCTATTTTAGTGATCCAAGATCACATTGAGTCTATAGGAAAAGCCAATATTATCAAGAGGGGATGAGGTGTTGCTTAATGGCTTGCTTGCTCAAAGTGCTTAGTGATATGCTCCAAAACCCTCAACTACCTTCCCACATCCACATATGACCTAAACCAAAAGTCAAACTCGGCCCCACCGATTCTATCTATCTGGCGCCACCGAGTTTCAGATGTCATAGCCACTGCCACAAACCCTAGCAAATCGGTTTCACCGATAGGGATCTCGGTCTCACCGAGATGGGATTGTAATCTCTCTGTGTATGTCCATTACCAAAATCGGTCTCACCGAGTTTGAGCAATCGGTACTACCGAGATTACAATGCAAACCCTCTGGTTAGCTTATTACCAAAATCGGTCCCACCGAGTTTGTGTAATCGGTCTCACCGAGTTTGCCTGACCAACTCTCTGGTTAGCTTATTACCAAAATCGGTCCCACCGAGTTTGTGTAATCGGTCACACCGAGATTACGTTATGCCCTAACCCTAACCATATCGGTCCTACCGAGTTGCATCTCAGTCCCACCGAAAATCCTAACGGTCACTAGGTTTGCTGAATCGGTCCGACCGAGTTTAACCATTCGGTCCCACCGAGTTTGGCAAATTGTGTGTAACGGTTAGATTTTGTGTGGAGGCTATATATACCCCTCCACCCACTCTTCATTCGTGGAGAGAGCCATCAGAACATACCTACACTTCCAATACACATTTTCTGAGAGAGAACCACCTACACTTGTGTTGAGGTCAAGATATTCCATTCCAACCATATGAATCTTGATCTCTAGCCTTCCCCAAGTTGCTTTCCACTCAAATCTTCTTTCCACCAAATCCAAATCCTGTGAGAGAGAGTTGAGTGTTGGGGAGACTATCATTTGAAGCACAAGAGCAAGGAGTTCATCATCAACACACCATTTGTTACTTCTTGGAGAGTGGTGTCTCCTAGATTGGCTAGGTGTCACTTGGGAGCCTCCAACAAGATTGTGGAGTTGAACCAAGGAGTTTGTAAGGGCAAGGAGATCGCCTACTTCGTGAAGATCTACCGCTAGTGAGGCAAGTCCTTCGTGGGCGACGGCCGTGATGGAATAGACAAGGTTGCTTCTTCGTGGACCCTTCGTGGGTGGAGCCCTCCGTGGACTCGCGCAACCGTTACCCTCCGTGGGTTGAAGTCTCCATCAACGTGGATGTACGATAGCACCACCTATCGGAACCACGACAAAAACATCCGTGTCTCCAATTGCGTTTGAATACTCCAAACCCTTCTCTTTACATTCTTGCAAGTTGCATGCTTTACTTTCCGCTGCTCATATACTCATTGCATGCTTGCTTGATATGTATTGTGTTTGTTAAACTTGTGCTTAAACTCCACTTAAACTTAAGAATATTCAAAAACTGCAACTTTTGGCACTTAGTGTCTAATCACTCCCCCTCTAGACACCTCTTCTCAATCCTTTCAATTGGTATCAGAGCTTTGGTCTCCATTGCCTTGGTTTAAACACCATTGGAGGAAGATGGATGTGTCTACTTTGGGGAGTCTTAGACATAGAGTGCCTATTCTTGATGGAGAGTATTTTCATGAGTGGAAAAATGAAATGCTTGAGATGTTCAATGAATATCAATTGAACAAGTATGTTGCTAGCCCTTGTGCACCTCATGTTGATCCTTTGCACCCTACCCTAGATGAAGATATTGACATGATTCGCAATCTTAGAACTGTTAATCTCATCATTAGAGGCTTGCCTAGAAACTTGATTAGATGTTTGCCTACCCTCAAGTGTGCCTACACCATATGGAAATTTCTTGAGGAACTCTTTCCAAATTACTCCTTGAAAGATCTAGATGAAATCCTCCATAAGTCTATTGCTTTGATTAAGATGAGTTCCAATGATCCCAAATTTGGTGACTGCTTAATTGAGCTTACTAATCTTACGAGTGCCAAAGGAGATGTTGGAATCATTATCAATATCATTTCTAGAGATATTAGAATTCATAAAGATAACTATAGAAATGATCATTTATCTAATGAATTGCCCTCTCTAGGAATTGATCAATCACAAGATGATGTTGAACATGGATACTACGATGAAGATGATGATAGTGACTATGATCTTGATGATGCAATGAGGCATTTTGGTCTTATGGCAAATCTTCGCGGCTACATGGCTGGAGGAAAGGAATGGGTCCTTGATAGTGAATGTATTGATCATATGACCGGAGATAAAGATATGTTCCGTGAGCTTGCTGAAAACGACGGCCCACGAAAATATGTCACTTTTGGTGATAATTCAAAGGGTAAGGTGGTTGGCCTTGGTAAGGTGGCCATCTCACATGATAGCTCCATACAAAATGTCATGCTCGTTGAATCCCTTGGATACAATTTACTTTCAGTTTCTAGACTTGCGGATTTCGGTTTCAATGTCTTATTCACTGAAGTAGATTGCCAAGTGTTTCGTAGAGACAATCATAAAATGGTCTTTACCGGTATACGTAGAGGAGATCTTTACATTGTTGATTTCACTAAAAAGGCTCAACCTAGAACTTGCTTAATTACCAAATCTTCTAAAGGCTGGTTGTGGCATAGAAGACTAGGTCATGTTGGTATGCGAAATCTTGATAAGCTTATTAAAGGTGATCATATCCTTGGAATAAAAGATGTCATATTTGACAAGGATAGACTTTGTAGTGCTTGTCAAGCAGGGAAACAAGTTGGAGGAAGTCACCGCGCGAAGAACATCATGACCACAAGAAGACCACTCGAGCTACTTCACATGGATCTCTTTGGTCCAAATGCCTACAAGAGTCTCGGTGGTAACTCATTTGGTCTAGTCATAGTTGATGATTTTTCAAGATTTACGTGGGTGTTCTTTCTTGATGACAAATCGCAGGTCCAAAAGATCTTCAAAAACTTCGCTAGGAAGGCCCAAAATCAGTTTGACGTGAAGATCAAGAAGGTTCGGAGCGACAACGGAACGGAGTTCAAGAACGCAAATGTGGACACCTTTCTTGACGAAGAAGGGATTTCACACGAGTTCTCGGCTACGTACACACCTCAACAAAATGGAGTTGTTGAAAGGAAGAACCGGACTCTTATCGAGATGGCAAGAACGATGCTTGATGAGTACAAAACGCCAAAGCACTTTTGGGCGGAAGCGGTTGAGACAGCTTGTCATGCAACAAATCGCTTGTATCTTCACAAGCTACTCGGCAAGACGGCATACGAGCTCCTCACCGGTAACAAACCCCAAGTTGGATACTTTCGAGTATTCGGCTCAAAGTGCTACATTCTTGATAAGCATCGTCGTTCTAAATTTGCTCCTAAATCTCATGAAGGTTTCCTACTTGGTTATGGCTCAAACTCTCACACTTACCGTGTCTACAACAATTTCACCCGAAAGGTTGAAGAGACGGTAGATGTGAAGTTTGATGAATCTAACGGCTCGCAAGTAGAGCAATTGCCAATTGATGTAGGAGACAAAGACCCTTCGGAAGCAATTCAAGACTTGTCCATTGGCAAGATTCGTCCAACGGAAGTGAAGGAGAGTACCTCGTCCGTCCAAGTGGAAGCTTCTACCTCACGACAAGGTGAACCAAGAGTTGATACGGAAGCATCCACAAGTGGGACACGCCAAGATGAAGAAAACGAGGAAGCGCACCAAGATGAACATCAACAACCTCCTTCTCCACCACGACAAGAGAACGACAACGTCAACAATGAAGAAGGCCAAGAAGAAGCACAAGATGAAGAGGATGTTCCACCCCGACCCAAGCAAAAGCTTTCACGAGTTCGAGCAAGAATTGCTAAGGATCATCCCGTCGAGCAAATCTACAATGATATCCAAACCGGGAGAATCACTCGCTCTAAAACTCGTTTAGCTAACTTTTGTGAACATTACTCATTCATCTCTAGCATTGAACCTATGAAGGTTGAAGAAGCATTGGAGGATCCGGACTGGATAAACGCTATGCATGAAGAGCTACACAACTTTGAGAGAAATCAAGTGTGGACATTGGTCGAGAAGCCCGACAACAACCACAACATCATTGGTACCAAATGGGTGTTTCGCAACAAGCAAGATGAAGATGGACAAGTGGTTCGCAACAAAGCACGTCTCGTCGCCCAAGGCTACACACAAGTTGAAGGTATGGACTATGGTGAGACATATGCTCCCGTTGCTAGACTTGAGTCCATTCGCATCTTACTTGCTTATGCTAATCACCATGATATCACCTTGTACCAAATGGACATTAAAAGTGCTTTTCTAAATGGCAAAATTGAGGAGGAAGTTTATGTTAAGCAACCTCCCGGCTTCGTCAATCCTAAGAAACCTAATCATGTTTACAAACTTCACAAAGCCCTTTATGGTCTTAAACAAGCTCCTAGAGCATGGTATAAATGCTTGACCAAGTTCCTTATTGAAAAAGGCTTTGAAATTGGTAAAATTGATTCTACTCTTTTTACTAAAAGGGTTAATGGAGAACTATTTGTGTGCCAAATTTATGTTGATGATATCATATTTGGTTCAACTAACCCTCATTTTAGTGAGAAGTTTGGAAAGCTAATGTCGGAGAAGTTTGAGATGTCTATGATGAGTGAACTCAAATTCTTTCTCGGTTTGCAAATCAAGCAAACTAAGGAAGGTACCTTTGTCTCTCAAACGAAGTACACCAAGGACTTATTCAAGAAGTTCAATATGCAAGAATGCAAAGGTATGACTACACCCATGCCTACTAGTGGACATCTTGATTTGACCAAAGATGGTGAACCGGTTGATCAAAAGGTTTATCGCTCTATGATTGGTTCATTGTTATATCTATGTGCCTCTCGTCCCGATATTATGCTAAGTGTGTGCATGTGTGCACGATATCAAGCTGCTCCTAAAGAGTGTCATCTTAAGGCTGTGAAAAGGATAGTGAGATACCTAATCCATACACCAAATTTTGGCATTTGGTATCCTAAGAGGTCCTCTTTTGATCTTGTTGGCTACTCCGATTCGGACTATGCCGGAGACAAGGTTGATAGAAAATCCACTTCGGGTACTTGTCAATTCCTTGGTAGATCTCTTGTGTCTTGGTCTTCCAAGAAACAAAACTCGGTATCCTTATCCACCGCCGAAGCGGAATACATTGCCGCTGGTTCATGTTGTGCTCAATTACTTTGGATGACCCAAACTCTTAAAGATTATGGGATATATGTGAAACATGTTCCATTGCTATGTGACAATGAAAGTGCTATTAAGATTGCTCACAATCCCGTGCAACATTCTCGAACTAAGCATATTGAAGTTCGTCATCATTTCATTCGAGATCATGTTGCAAAAGGGGACATTAACCTTAAGCATGTTCGCACCGATAAGCAATTGGCGGATATATTCACTAAACCACTTGATGAGAAAGTGTTTTGCAGGTTGAGAGGTGAATTGAACATCATTGATGCTTCAAACTTGGAGTAGGAACTCCATTTGATACATGCGGGGCATGAGCCTATGACTAATCCTCGATATTTCTCTTATGATGCTATTCATATGTCTTGGATATATTTGTACCTTGCATGTTATCTAACCCGTGTAGGTACTTGGTTGAATCTAAATCTATGAGATTGCAACTCACTCACATCTTGAGCAATCTCTACATCACCAAGTCTCTACACAATGGTGGTTGAAGACAAGGAAGCACGAAACCATTCAAACATATCCTTTGGCAAATTCTATGTTGAGTCTCATGATTGTCATTTTGGATACACAAGTGCTCTTCCTTGCAAAGCTAACCCATGTAGATAGATGAACTCAAACTCCAAGTGGTGCTCCCAACCCTTGCTGAACTACATCAACCTTGAGCAACCCACACAAGTTCAACTACATGATCAAGATCAACACCACCACCCAAGGTATGTTATTCCATCTTAGAGAAGCTTTACTCCAAGTCATGAGTCAAAGCAACTCGACAAGATGTGAATACATCAAGATGCTTAAACAAAAAATGGTAACCCCATTTTGAGCTTAAACGATGAGTATGACCTATGATCAAGTGCTCTCACTTGACTCCTAAGTCAATATACTCTAACATAGGTGACTTTGTCACCGACCATTTCTAGATGAAGTTCTCTAGTGTTTCTCCGTGCTTTTGCATTTGCATATTTGTTTCCCCTTTCAAAAAAACTTCATCTAGAACTTTTAGTTTCTTTTCTTTCCTTTTTGTTCTGCATTTTCTGCATCCAATTCATTGCAAATCTTTCAGTAAATTCCTTGCATATCCTTGTGAGATCTTACTTGTCTAGTGAGCTGAGGTGACAAGTGGTTTCACTCTAATGAACTCGGTCACACCGGTTTGTTCTCTTCGGCCCAACCGAAATCTTTCGGTGCAACCGAAGCACACAACTCGGAGTCACCGATTCCACCACAGGAAAACCAACTTGCCACTTATTCCTGATTTCTGTTTGCTCCAGCTCCACTCAATGATTCTTGTCCTCTACCAGCATCATATTAGACATGCTGCTTTGCTCTGTGACTCGAGGACCAACCCATTTGTATCACATGTCCAGAAGAGCCCTTCTTGGAAATTGATGTCAAAGGGGGAGAGAGAGATCACATCAAAGCTTAATCCTTCCTATAGGGGGAGAAAGAGAGAATACTCAGGGGGAGAGAGTTTCTCAACTAGGAGAAAGTAATATCATCAAAGACCCCAGATGCTTGGTGTTCAAGAGGAGAGATGTCACATGTCTTTAAGAGGGGAAAGACATGTTTGGTTGCTTGCTTTAGCTCAAGCTCTGTTGTTTCCTTTTTTGTTGCTCTGATTTTCTGTTCCCTATCTTCTCCCAATATCCCATGCAGATTCAGGGGGAGCAAGACATCTAAGGGAAGGAAATCTCTGATTTTATTGCATATCTTTACCTTTGGGGACATGTCTATATCCAATGTGGTACTTAGTACTCACTCTACATGTCATCCCAGTCTTGGTTCTCTTGTGGTTTCTCTTGCTTGCTCTGGTCAGTAGGTGTATCTGTGTTATTTAACCTTGTTTGCGCAGGTTCATCCCATCCTAAGCCAACTCAAGACCACAAGGTAAGTATATGCATCACAGTCATGTGAATGAGAAGTTCTTGCTGATGTACATACTGTTTGCAAGAAGGACTCATGAGCATGAAGGTACATTTCTCACATTCACATCATTTGCTCTGATGCATATAGCCAAGATACATGTAACACATTGCTTACTCTGTCATGTTTACGCATTCACATGCTCCTATATTCAATATTCACATGATTGCATACATGTAGGGGGAGCCTATGCATGTTACATGTCTTTCCAAAGCTTTACTTGCTATTCTCTATATCTTTATCTAAAGCTTTGATGTATGTTGTCATCAATTACCAAAAAGGGGGAGATTGAAAGCACAAGTGCTCCCTGGGTGGTTTTGGTAATTAATGTCAACATATCTCTTGTTGGACTAACACTTTTACCTAGTATGTTTCAGATAAGTTCAACAATGGAGTGGCATGGACTAGAGGATGTGGAACCCCTTCAAGATGCTAAGGACAAAGGATTGGCTCAAGCTTCAAGATCAAGACTCTACATTTTCTATTTTAGTGATCCAAGATCACATTGAGTCTATAGGAAAAGCCAATACTATCAAGAGGGGATGAGGTGTTGCTTAATGGCTTGCTTGCTCAAAGTGCTTAGTGATATGCTCCAAAACCCTCAACTACCTTCCCACATCCACATATGACCTAAACCAAAAGTCAAACTCGGCCCCACCGATTCTATCTATCCGGCGCCACCGAGTTTCAGATGTCATAGCCACTGCCACAAACCCTAGCAAATCGGTTTCACCGATAGGGATCTCGGTCTCACCGAGATGGGATTGTAATCTCTCTGTGTATGTCCATTACCAAAATCGGTCTCACCGAGTTTGAGCAATCGGTACTACCGAGATTACAATGCAAACCCTCTGGTTAGCTTATTACCAAAATCGGTCCCACCGAGTTTGTGTAATCGGTCTCACCGAGTTTGCCTGACCAACTCTCTGGTTAGCTTATTACCAAAATCGGTCCCACCGAGTTTGTGTAATCGGTCACACCGAGATTACGTTATGCCCTAACCCTAACCATATCGGTCCTACCGAGTTGCATCTCAGTCCCACCGAAAATCCTAACGGTCACTAGGTTTGCTGAATCGGTCCGACCGAGTTTAACCATTCGGTCCCACCGAGTTTGGCAAATTGTGTGTAACGGTTAGATTTTGTGTGGAGGCTATATATACCCCTCCACCCACTCTTCATTCGTGGAGAGAGCCATCAGAACATACCTACACTTCCAATACACATTTTCTGAGAGAGAACCACCTACACTTGTGTTGAGGTCAAGATATTCCATTCCAACCATATGAATCTTGATCTCTAGCCTTCCCCAAGTTGCTTTCCACTCAAATCTTCTTTCCACCAAATCCAAATCCTGTGAGAGAGAGTTGAGTGTTGGGGAGACTATCATTTGAAGCACAAGAGCAAGGAGTTCATCATCAACACACCATTTGTTACTTCTTGGAGAGTGGTGTCTCCTAGATTGGCTAGGTGTCACTTGGGAGCCTCCAACAAGATTGTGGAGTTGAACCAAGGAGTTTGTAAGGGCAAGGAGATCGCCTACTTCGTGAAGATCTACCGCTAGTGAGGCAAGTTCTTCATGGGCGACGGCCGTGATGGAATAGACAAGGTTGCTTCTTCGTGGACCCTTCGTGGGTGGAGCCCTCCGTGGACTCGCGCAACCGTTACCCTCCGTGGGTTGAAGTCTCCATCAACGTGGATGTACGATAGCACCACCTATCGGAACCACGACAAAAACATCCGTGTCTCCAATTGCGTTCGAATACTCCAAACCCTTCTCTTTACATTCTTGCAAATTGCATGCTTTACTTTACGTTGCTCATATACTCATTGCATGCTTGCTTGATATGTATTGTGTTTGTTAAACTTGTGCTTAAACTCCACTTAAACTTAAGAATATTAAAAACTGCAACTTTGGCACTTAGTGTCTAATCACCCCCCTCTAGAAACCTCTTCTCGATCCTTTCAAAGGAATGGGGGGCGCAGGGCATGGCAGGGTCCCTAGGGGGTGGCGGCCAAGCCCTAGGGCACCCTGGCTGCCTCCCCTCCCCTCCCACCTATATATATGTTGGGAGGGGGAGCCTCACAAGCACACAACATCAATTGTTAGCCGTGTGTGGTGCCCCCACCATAGTTTACACCCTCGGTCATAGTTTTGCGGTGCTTAGGCGAAGCCCTGCGAGAATTACTTCACCATCACCGGCACCATGCTGTCGTGCTGATGGAACTAATCTACTACCTCGATGCCTTGTTGGATCAAGAAGGCGAAGGACGTCACCGAGCTAAAATGTGTGCAGAACTCAGAGGTGCCGTGTGTTGGGTGCTTGATTGGTCGGAGCTAGAAGAAGTTCGACTACATCAACCACGTTGTCAAACGGTTCCTCTTACAGTCTACGAGGTTACGTAGACACACTCTCCCCCTCTCGTTGCTATGCATCTCCTAGATAGATCTTGCGTGAGCATAGGAAATTTTTGAAATTGCATGCTACGTTTCCCAACAGTGGCATCCGAGCTAGGTCTATGCGTAGATGATATGCACGAGTAGAACACAAAGAGTTGTGGGCGGTGATCGTCATAATGCTTACCACCAATGTGTTTTTTTGATTCGGCGGTATTGTTGGATGAAGCGGCACGGACCAACCTTACATAACCATGTTCATGAGACCGGTTCCACTAATAGACATGCAACTAGTTTTGCATAAAGGTGGTTGGCGGGTGTCTGTTTCTCCTACTTTAGTTGAATTGAATTTGACAGTGGCCGGTCCTTGTTGAAGGTTCAAACAGCAAACTTGATACATCATCATTGTGGTTTTGATGCGTAGGTAAGAACGGTTCTTGATAGAAGCCCATAGCAGCCACGTAAAACTTCCAACAACAAAGTAGAGGACGCCTAACTTGTTTTTGCAGGGCATGTTGTGATGTGATATGGTCAAGACATGATGTGATAAACATTATTGTATGAGATGATCATGTTTTGTAAGATATCTGACAACCGGCAGGAGCCTTATGGTTGTCTCTTTATTGTATGAAATGAAAACACCATGTAATTGCTTTACTTTATCACTTTGCGTTAGCGATTGTAGAAGCAATAGTTGGCGAGACCACCACGACGCAACAATGGAGATCAAGGTGTTAATCTGGTGACGATGGAGATCATGACGATGCTTTGGAGATGGAGATGAAAAGCACAAGATGATGATGGCTATATCATGTCACATATTTTGATTGCATGTGATGTTTATCTTTTATGCATCATATTCTGCTTAGTACGGCCGCAACATTATAAGATGATCCCTTAACTAAATTTCAAGGTATAAGTGTTCTCCCTGAGTATGCGCCGTTGCGATAGTTCATCGTGTTGAGACACCACGTGATGATCGGGTGTGATAGACTCTACGTTCACATAAAACGGGTGCAAGATAGTTTTGCACTTGCGGAATACTTGGGTTAAACTTGAGGAGCCAGGCATGTACAAACATGGCCTCGGACACACTGGAGACCGAAAGGTCGAACATGAATCGTATAGTAGCTATGATCAACATAGATATGTTCACCATTGATGACTACTCCATCTCACGTGATAATCGGACATGGTTTAGTTGATTTGGATCATGTATCATTTAGATGACTTGAGGGATGTATATCTAAGTGGGAGTTCTTACGTAATTTGATTAATTGAATTTAATTTATCATGACCTTAGTCCTGATAGTATTTGCAAATTATGTTGTAGATCAATAGCCCGCGTTGTAGCTCCCCTATATTTTTTTGTATGTTCCTAGAGAAAACTAAGTTGAAACATGATAGTAGTAATGATGCGGACTGGGTCCGTGATCTGAGGATTATCCTCATTGTTGGACAGAAGACTTATGTCCTTGATGCACCGCTAGGTGACATACCCTATTGTAGGAGCAGATGCAGACGTTTTGAACGTTTGACAAGCTCAATATGACGACTACTTGATAGTTTAGTGCGCCATGCTTCACGACTTAGAATAGGGGCTTCAATGACGTTTTGAATGCCATGGACCATATGAGATGTTCCAAGAGCTGAAATTGGTATTTTACACTCACGCCCATGTCAAGAGGTATGAGACCTCTGACAAGTACTTTGGCTACAAGATGGAGGAGAACAGCTCAACCAGTGAGCATGTGCTCAGAATGTCTGGGTACTATAATCGCTTGAATCAAGTGGGAGTTAATCTTCCGGATAAGATAGTGATTGACAGAGTTCTCTAGTCACTATCACCAAGCTAATAGAACTTCATGATGAACTATAATATGCAAGGGATGACGAAAAAAATTCCCAAGCTCTTCGCGATGCTGAAATCGACGAAGGTAGAAATCACGAAAGACCATCAAGTGTTGATTGTTAAGAAAACCACTCCCACGAAGAAGCCAAAAACTGGACCCAAGCATGAAACTGAGTGCTTCTACTGCAAAGGAAATGGTCACTAGAAGCGGAACTGCCCAAAACATTTGGCGGATAAGAAGGTTGGCAAAGTTAACAAAGGTATATTTGATATATAGGTTATTGATGTGTACCTTACTAGTGTTTGTAGTAGCCCCTGGGTATTTGATACCGGTTCAGTTGCTAAGATTACTAACTCGATATAGGAGTTGCAGAATAAACAGAGACTAGTTAAGGGCGAAGTGACGATGAGTGTTGGAATTGATTTCAAGGTTGATATGATCAACATCGCACACCCACTCTACCTTGGGGATTGGTGTTGAACCTAAATAAATGTTATTTGGTGTTTGCGTTGAGCATGAATATGATTGGATCATGTTTATCACAATACGGTTATTCATTTAAAGCAGAGAATAATTGTTGTTCTGTTTACATGAATAAAACTTTCTATGGTCATACACCAAATGTAAATGGTTTATTGAATCTCGATCGTAGTAATACACATATCCATAATATTGATGCTAAAAGATGCAAATTCGATAATGATAGTGCAACATATTGGTGGCACTGCCATTTAGGACATATTGGTGTAAAGCGCATGAAGAAACTCCATGCAGATGGACATTTGGAGTCACTTGATTATGAATCATTTGATACTTACGATCCATGCCTCATGGGAAAGATGACTAGAACTCCGTTCTCCGAAACAATGGAGCGAGCCAATGACTTATTGGAAATAACACATACCGATGTATGCGGTCCGATGAGTGTTGAGGCACCACTACAAAAAAAGGACAGATCCGTGACATTTTGGGCTAAACGAATTTTTTTCTGTCATGCTTATGACACTTCTATGACGATAATTGTGCCAAAACCCGGTATCATCATAGATGTGGTGGGCTCCTACTTCTACGACAAAAAATCATGACAGAAAATGGGCTTTTCATCCTTGGCAGGTCGGAGACGCATATTCATGACATTCTTTGGGCCGTCCATGACGGAAAAAACTGTGGTAGAAGCGAGGGCGAGGAAAATATCGGGGAGTTCCCGGTTATGGTGGGTGGTCAGGGCCGAGCGATGCACGAAGGTTTGCACGTTCCTCTCGTACATGTACACGCGTGTGTGCGATGCGTTGCCCTCTAACTGAACCCGAGCGAGGTGTTGGGCTCTAACTGAACCTGAGCGATTGCACTAGCTACATTACTAAACCGCGATCGATCCCTTGTTGTTAACTGAACCCGAGTGATTCCTTTTGCTACTGCTGCTAACTGAAGCTGATTGATGCCGCCTCTTGATGAACAGTGAGCGTTGTTGGGGGGTTGGATGAATAGTTCCCGGTGGGGGGTTGGATGTACAGGACCCCATGGTAGTAGAGGCTGTTGCCGCTAGATGAGCATGACCCCAATCGAGCCGGTTGGGGGTGGATGAACAGGACCCCGTGGAGGGCTGGATGAACTGGACGATTCCGTGGAGGGCTGGTTGAACAGTAGCCGGTGGAGGGCTGGATGAATAGTAGCCCATTAAGGGGTGGTTGAACAGAACCCCATGGAGAGAGCTGGTTGAACAGTAGCCGGTGGAGGAGCAGCGGAGGCTAGATGAACAGGAGCCCGTGGATGAACAGTCACAGGTGGAGGCTGGAGGAGGTTGAAGATGGATGAACAGTAGCCCGTGGAGGCAGTCAATGGTGGAGATGAACAGTAGCCCGCGGAGTACCGTTTTGCAGTATGCCACACCCCTCCCAATGAACAGGACCCCGCTTCGACCGTAGAGCTCCAACAGAAGTCTGTTTCCTCCGTTTTGCGGTATGCCACACCCCTCCCTATCATTATGACCCCGTTTCGACCGTAGGCACTCAAACACAAGTTCATTTCCTCCGTTTTGCGGTACACCAGACTCATCCCGATGAACAGGATCTTGTTTCGACCATGGCCGGTCAAACAGAAGGCTGTTTCCTCCATTCTGCGGTACGACATGCCTCGTTTTGATTGGTTGTTCCGTCCAAGCCGGTTGGCTCCCGAGGAATACGACACAATCTGACCCAGTCAGTTGCCTCCCGATGAACATGCCGCTGTTTCTCCATTCCGACCTAGCTGGTTCACTACCCAATGAATAGGACGCCGTTGCTTCCGTCCGTTGCCTCTCCATGTACACAAGCCCTGGTCGTCCATATATATGTGTGAGTACGCGCTCGAGACCCCGCCCGTATGTACATACGTGGCTGTATTTTTTGCCCTGTGATTGTATGTACATGTACATGACTTAGACAGGACTATGTCAACTGCTATGTCGGGTGCTCTACAATGACACATGCCGCTACTTACTTGGCCATGGTTCATACTTTCAGAGAGACCGATCGACCAGTATGTACATAAACGTTCGTGACCAGACAGACAACGCTAAGTATGCTTTGACCGGGTGGGTCCCCATAGTCAGGGAGGATAAGAACGCACGTCCTTGCGTGCGAAGATATAGATGCTCGGTCCTAGCGTTCAGGGGGGGGGGAATTGTTTTTATTTTGGGAGTAATAATGAGGCACTTCCTTGTGTTCGAAGATGTAGTTGGTGGGTCTAGCTGTCAGCCTCACTGCCTAAAGTACTCTTCCGATGGTTGTCCTTCGTTGACCATGTTGACCACGCCACGCCGAGAGCACAAAGGCGGTGGACGACGGCGAGGCCTAGGAAGGGAATGACGCGGAGGCAAGGAAAACGCGGTAGTGGATGCCCACGCGGAGGGGAGTACGCGGGTTGACTACTTCGGCTGCGGTGTGAGGCTACCGTCGCCGGAGAATAACAGGAGGTGTGGGTGAGTATTGAGGGATGGCATGGCCAGCAATGGCAGCATAGCCGGACACGGGAGGCAGGAGCAGGCGGCAAGGCCGACTCTGGTTTCGGTGGCTGGAGCAAGAAGAACAGAGGTTGAAGAAGCACGACGGTCGTTGGATGGACATTGTACGGTCACTGCAGCTAGAATCGTTTATATTGACTAAGTTGACAAAGCCCATGGTATGCGTCAACTTAGTAGGCCCACAAGTCAGCCTCCGAAATGGTGCGCCCCAGATGTCAGGGGGAGGAATCATTTTTGGGCAGCTGAAGCAAGCATATAAGAGATTGAAGAAGAAGCACGACATCCGTTGGATGGACATCCAACGGCCACTGCTGCTAGAACCGTGTGTTGACTATAAGTTAACAAAGCCTTGCATACGCGTCAACTTAGTTTTTTAGAGGACGCGTCAACTTTGTAGGCCCACAAGTGTGTGGGAGAGAACATATAGCCCATTTGCAATTTGTAAGAATGTACAACCCTTTTTTGAATTCTAATGGAATTTACTACAGCCCATTTACAGTTTGTTAAAAGTACAACCCATTTTCTAGCTAGGACAATGATTAATAATTTCAACCAACCGCTCAAAACAGAATTCAATAAAATTTCCCACATTTTGATGGGACCCGAAATATTTTTATCCCGAAATTTCTAGTCAGATTAAATATAATTTCAAAATACATATGTATTACGTAAAAATCCAACGAAATATTGCGCGCACAATAATTAATAAAATAAAAAAATTAAAATCCAAAATAATATATTTTAAAACTAATTACGTGTTTGGTGCATTTTTTATAGTTACTGCCTAGTTTTTATAATTACATCCCATTTATTATTTCTTAAAGCCCATTTTCTTGTTAAGCCTAATGGATCCCTCCTAGGAAAGATTTGCAGCCCAGAGAATATCAAGTTGACCTTGCCTGGGTATTCCTCAAAAAAAGTATAGCTGGGCTAGCCATTTTCAGCTTGAAACAAATTAATATCTGGGCTGGATATCTATCCTGGGCTAGACGGGCCACAGCCCGCCCAGTTAATACCCTGCTCTCCTGTGAACAACAACAAAAACATCGCTCAAGGAAAACTCTACAGTGCTCACACCTTAAAAACACAAATACTGCTCGAGCTGCTTGGTCCCAGCTGTCGGCCGCTCCTTGTGCAATTCTCTTGTTTATTGACTACATAGGTTGACAATGGTGTGGGACCGTGATGTCTGGAAACCAGGAGGAAGCAAAAAAAAATATAGTTGTACATAATAAGGAGGCACTTGCATACGTGCGGCTATGGCCCTGGTGGGTCCCCACTGTCATCCTCTTCAAGTAAAGTCATCTCCTCATTCCTCATGTCCGTTGACCATGTCGACAACGCGAGACGGTGGTGCAAAAACTTGAAGGACGATGGAGAGGGCCTCGTGAGCACTACGGATGGTCTGATACAACGCCCGCTGCTCATTCAGGAAGCCAGGATCATAGGGCCACATGTCTGTGACGACATTGTCGTTCGCTTGTTCGCCAGTGCTCGTTAAGGAGACGGAGGTTGCAGTACAGGTCCTCCTGCGCTGGCAGCTCTTCCGCCATTAGGGCGTCGAAGTGCGCCCGCACCTGCTCTATGGTGAACACGACATGAACTGGCTTGGACAGTGGCGCCGGCTCCTGGTCGGAAGCTACGTCCATCGTCTGGTTGTCGTCGCTCAACTCAGTGAGCTCGCTGGCGAGCCAAGATGTCTAGTTGCTGGACCGACCCGCTACCAAGCACGAGTCCGACCGCCCTAGCCTACCCAGACCGCCTCCCTCGCCCGCACGAGCTTTCTGCCTGAAACGGTCAGCGCCGCCCGCACCACTTCCCGGTGCAGGCGATTGCTCCGTGTTCAAACAACACAAGTGTCGTCCGTCCGTCCGTCTGCTGCCCACATTAATGATACGCGATTGCCGAGGCGGCTACTCTGGCACCACCCGTCCGTCCCTCCGCCGCCCAGCATTGCTATATAAACTGCTGCGCCGGCCATAGCCGCAGTCATCTGCCTCCCTTCACTTTCTCCTGTCTACACCACTACTGCCCACCATGGCTTCCTCGCGCTCCAGCGCTCTTCGAGACAGGCGAACGACGGACCACAAGGAGATGGAAGACATTGCTGCCGATTGGCTGGCCGGCAGGCAGCCATAGGACAATGACGTCCTAATGAAGAACATGGTAGTCGATGATCCGGCGTCAACCCCCTCCTCTGCGCCATCCTCGCTGGTGCATTGCACCATGACCATCGGCGAGGCCCGTGCCCAATACATGGATACGGTAAGGCAGAAGCATCAGGAGCAGTTTCGGGAGGCGCAGGCCGATTGCGCCTACAACCACCATCTCCTCTAGGGGCACCTGCAGGCGGAGGAGCAGATCGCCACAGAGCGGGCGGAGCAGGAGGTGCTACTCGACTCTTACCGCTCTGCTCGCGAGAGCCGCCTTGAGCGCTGGCGGTACCGCATGCGGGTGGCGGAGGCTACGACTGCCTACAAAGAGGGCGATGGAGCGGGTGAGGCGCTGTTTGGCGAGACCGAGGACGAGGCAGAGGACAATGCCGGCTCCGATGAGTCCCCGCTCCGCTGGTGTCGATGAGGCCCTCCTCCGCCGAGGCCCCACAGCGCCAACAACGAGGCGGAGGATACCATTGGCTCCGCTGATGCCCGCCCCGCCGGCACCGAGGCGAAGGATTTTGCCGGCTTCCACGAGGCCCTGATCCGCCGAGGCCCCGCCGCGCCAACAAAGAGGCAGAGGACATCGTCGGCTCCACCGAGGCCCCGCCCCACTGGCACCAAGGTGGAGGACCTCGCCGGCTTCGGTGAGGCCCTACTCCGCCGAGGCCCCGCCCCGCCAACAACGAGGCAGAGGACATCGCCGGCTCAGCCGAGGCCCCGCACTGCCGGCAATGAGGGGGAGGATTTCCCTCGCTCCGTCGAGGTGTCGCCCCGCCGGCAACGAGATAGAGGACATCGCTGGCTCCGTCGAGGCCCCGTCCCGCTGCCAACGAGGCCACACCACACAAAAAACGAGGAAGAGTAGAACACGGTAGGTCGCCGCCGCCCGGGTCCAAGTAAGGCCACCGCTGCTACCCTCCGGTTGAAGCCAAGCTAGGTGGGTTGACCATTGATGGCCGATTAGCTTCTTATCGGCGACATGGAGTCAGAGAGCTGCACTAGAGAAGAAGCTTCTGTTCGGTTCGGCCAGACACGGGTGGGTAGCTTCGGTTAATTAATTATACCTCCAACACACCCTTTTTAGTTGAATAATGTATGCAATGTAATGAAATCCGGCATGTTTATATGAAATCCGACCATGTATGAATGAATTTAGTTCGATTAGTTCGAATTCTTGAATCACTGGCATTGGCTGAACATGCAAAACAATAAGTACTAGTATTATTCGCAGGGTGATCACCTCGTTTGCAGCAGTTTCGCATGTACTCCCTCCGGTCCTTTTTAGTCTGCATATAAGTTTTCTCTGAAGTGAAAGTATCTCTACTTTGTCCAATCTTGTAGAAAAAAGTATGAACATTCACAATCTAAAATCAACTGACTTGAAAGAAATCTAATATGCGAAGTAAAAAGTAACAGAGGGAGTTCAAAGAGTTTGAGCAGCTTTTCAGTGTTCCTGTACATTGCAATCAAACACACAGGCCTGGCAATTCATAGGGAACATTGAAAATTATCGATGACTATGCATCTCAATGATTCACATGTCAGAGCCAATATTTACTTCACAATTAAAGAATAAATAAAAATCGATCGATGCTGCTGATAGCAAAGGGTGTCCCATTCGAAAATATCAAACGCATGTCTTCTTGCTAACATCAATGAGCAATATTCGACAAGGTTGCCCCATTCCAAAATGTCAAATGCGTGTTGTTTTGCGTACATCAATGAGCAAACTTTGAAAAGGTTTTCCCATTCCAAAATATCAAATGCCTATGATTGTGGAATGGGCAGGGTTTGCCATCAGTTCGACATTGACATGGCACATCGTGCTAAATAAATCAACTGTTCTTTTTGTGCAGTTCCACCAAAATCAACCAAATTCGCTCATTGCTTGTATGATTTCGCCTTTATATGTTGCAATTCCTTGAACATATTGGCACCTCCTTTCTTGTGGTGGAAATGAATGATTAGATGTATTCATGAACATTTTGTGTAGTTCCCATTGAAGTCAAGATGAGCACCACTAGTCAAGATGAGCACCACTATTTGCACAAATACAAAAAAGTGATTAGTAGAAAGAAAACTATACTATGAATTGACAATTTAAACAGGTAACCTACATGATCCATGTAGAGCACACATTTAAAAAAAATGGAACTCACCAGAAGGAATCCTAACACAACATTGTATTGGCCATCACAGCAACAAATATGGAGATCCATGAGTCCTTCTAAGATGAAGTTAATTTGTTCTTGTGGGCAATAATGTAACCATCCTTCAACTGCTCCCTTCTTAAGAAGAGAGGCTTGGCTTCTTTATCCTGGCTTAATTAGAACTAGGCACTTCACGTACTCCATATTCATCTTAAGAGGAGGATGGTCCTGTTGTGCAAAGACAAGAGGACAACTAAATGCTAGCATCGCTGTTTGCTCGAAAAAAGGAAAGGAAATATTTAAAACAACATAGATGAAGCACTTCTCAAGGAAAATACCACTTTCTCATGACAGTGTATAAATAGTAGCACAACACCAATAGAGATGACAAAGCTCAATCATATGGATGAAATCCGTGGGTGAGTACCAACCTTTGTCGGGAGGCTTATTGTGTAGAGCATACAGATCACGCACTTCTCCGGAACCATCTGTTGTTATCTACTATGGTTGCCATGCTTACTATATACTTCTCGGTTAGTTTAATGTTTCCAACATATTCTTGTGCAGTTCCACTAAAATATATGTTATCTTCAAAGAAGATCCCTATTTGCACAAGTACAAATAATTACATATTACATTAACGCATCAAATCAGTGGCAAAACAATTGCTCGTTCTAGCCATAGCAATAAATTAACATGCAAAACTATATCATTACTTGTGTCATCATAGTTCTAGTGCTTCATTACAGCACCGAGAGTTGCCTTTGTTTTTCTTCCGCTTGTTCTTCCCCTTCATCACTTGGTTCAATAACAGACAAGTTTCGCATTCAATGTAAGATTTGGCATGTCAATTAGCGAGCACAAGTATAGCACTAAACAACGACATTAATTTTCTGATGGAAGTGGCAAAATACAGGCCGACAGTTGTCAAATATCCTTATCTTACCTCAATGGGATATTACGGTGCACATACATATTGGAAGTCTTCTCTCCATTTGTGCAGTTCACTAAAATCAAGCAACATTACCGTATAAGTGGCACAACATATGAAAGCACACTGCACAATCATGTGAAAGAAGGCTAGTACTAACCTCTCGTGACACGGAATTCAAACATTTCACAAGAAGAAAATCTAAACCAAATTTGCCAACACGAATAGGCAGTCATATCTCCTCTTGTGCAGTTCCACTAAGATCAAGCAATCAAGCAACGTTATCGGTGTGACATTTTGGTTGAATTGCACAAAACGCTCTTAAAACAAAAGTGCTTTGTGCAGTGCAACAAAAGGTCACAATAGCAACAAGGTGAAGTAGATAACCCTGTTTACACAGAGGTGCAAAGGAAACAACTAGTGGTCAATAACGGTGATGACATAGAAGCCAATAAAAAGAAGCATCTAACTTATATAAATGGGAAATAAAGCAACATAGTAGCATTTCTGAAACGGTGGCATTGATTCATATTAACAGAGAGATTATATTAACAATAAAATTCGTTAAACATGTATTTTTCTTTTAACTATGGCATTGCTTTAATTTTCCAATGGCATTATTAGAGGGTGTTTGTTAACATGGACTTTTTGGTGTAGGGACTAAAAAAAGTCCCTTTCATTCCCATCTAAACCAAACATCAGGGACTTTTAGGGAGTAAAAGTGGGCATTTGGGACTAAAGAAAGAAGACCCCGAGGGAGAGTCTTTTTGGGACTTTTTCCAACAGTTTCCCCTGCCCCTCATTGCACCTTATCTATATTAGTTCATTACTAGGGGTAACATGGTCTTTTAGCATGTCATTTAATAACCTCTAGTCCATGTTTAGTCCCTAGAACCAAGCAGGTAGCGCTTAGGGACTTTTTAGTTGGGACTAAAAAAAATCCTAGGACTTTTTAACCAAACAGGGCCTTAGATTAACAACAGCTAAAGAGTTGCACGGGATAGTGGATACACCAGCACCATGTGCACCTACCGATGTATAAAGGGGTGATGCGCAGTCTATTGCAACAATGAACAAACAACTAAGGAGCATATTTGTGTTGGTTCTAGTTTTGTTATCTTTAGACACCTTTCCCTGTGTCAGGGCAGCAAATCTAGTCCTGCTCAAACTCTACAGCCTTGTCCCCCAAAACAAAAAGATCAGTTCATTACAGATGTGTGTACTGCGTTTGTCATTGTTTTCCCTTTTCGACAAACGTAGGTGCTGGATAGCCAGTCTGTACTACTTTCCCCCTTCCTTTCCACTTTGAACCACGTCCTAGATTCATGCTATACAACTTTCCCCACTATGTTACCCCTTCTTTTCCTCTTTGAACCACGTCCTAGATTCATGCTATACAACTTTCCCCACTACTTTCCTGTTTGATCCAACACCTAGATTCGAGTGCAGAAGCGGAAAAAGCTCACATGCAGCTAGAGCAATGCATGTGGAATAAGTAAATTATACCTTAAGGTTCTCGGGGTGTGGCTCAGTGGGCGGTCGGAGGCCAATCTGCCCACACTATGTACGGCAGCAAGGAAGAAGGGGTCGGAGTCCCTCCCGCGGCGCCGCTGGGTGAACTAGAACAACTGCGCCGGTATTGGATTCCCTCCCTCACCGACGGCGACATCGTTAAGCTTCCTTCCCTTCCCGGTGGACGGATCCTACCGACTCTTTGACCAGTAGTGAGGGGAGAGAGAGAGAGAGGCCAATGAAGTCTTGTTTAGATCTGGAGAGGGTGAGAGAGTGTGAAGAGAGCAACTACAAGTGCTGAGGCTCCAGCATGTATATATATAGTGGAGAGAGTATGTGAAGAGTGCAAACCCTAGAAAACAAGCGCCGAGGCTACAACATATATAGATGGAGTGGTTTTCTTTTTCTCTCCATAAAAATCATTTTAAATTGTGCACGAAATGGAACTCTTTATTTAACGTAGTGAAGAAAAATACTAGGGGCAATGCTAATACATAAAGAAAATTTAATGCCCGAAGGAGTCAACTTGCAATTAACGCTGCACGCCTCCTGGTCACGCTTACTAACATTCACGTGTGGTACACGACCCTCTGAAGTGAACAATAACTGAACCACACACGGTCAAAATATCGGGAAGGTGGGCTGCACGATCCTCCAATTTTAAATATTTTGGGCACTTGTATTCGGCCTGAGTCAGTGTGCCACCGTATGTACGAAGGTTTACAGTGGGTGCCACTACAAAAAAGACACATCCGTGACATTTTGGGCTGAACAATTTTTCTCTGTCATACTTATGACACTTCTATGATGATAATTGTGACAAAACCCGGTATCATCATAGATGTGGTGGGCTCCTACTTCTATGACAAAAAATCATGATAGAAAATGGGCTTTTCGTGCTGGGCGGGCCGGTGACGCAGCTGCATGACATTCTTTGGGCTGTCCATGACAGAAAAAACCGTGGTAGAAGCGAGGGCGAGGAAAATATCGGGGGAGTTCCTGGTTACGGTGGGTGGTCGGGGGCCGAGCGATGGGCGTTTCTCTCATACATACGCGCGTGTGTGTGAGGCGTTGCGCTCTAACTAAACCCGAGCGAGGTGTTGGGCTCTAACTGAACCCGAGCGATTGCACTGCAGGCTGCGCGTTACTAAACCCGAGCGATCGATTGATCCCTTGTTGTTAACTGAACCCCAGTGTGATTTCTTCGCTACTGCTGCTAACTGAAGCCGATAGATGCTGCCTCTGGATGAACAGTGAGCATTGTTGAGGGGGTTTGGATGAACAGTTCCCGGTGGGGGATTGGATGAACAGAACCCCGTGGTAGTAGAGGCCGTTGTCGCTGGATGAACAGGACCCCGTGGAGGGCTGGATGAACAGGAACCTGTGGAGGGCTGGATGAACATGACCCCATGGAGGGCTGGTTGAACAGTAGCCGATGGAGGGTTGGATGAACAGTAGCCCGTGGAGGGGTGGTTGAGGGAGTCCTGGATTAGGGGGTATCCGGATAGCCGGATTATATCCTTTGGCCGGACTGTTGGATTATGAAGATACAAGATTAAAGACTTCGTCACGTGTCCGGATGGGACTCTCCTTGGCGTGGAAGGCAAGCTTGGCAATACGGATATGTAGATCTCCTTCCTTGTAACCGACTCTGTGTAACCCTAGCCCCCTCCGGTGTCTATATAAACCGGAGGGTTTTAGTCCGTAGGACAACATACAATCATACCATAGGCTAGCTTCTAGGGTTTAGCCTCTCTGATCTCGTGGTAGATCAACTCTTGTAATACTCATATCATCAAGAACAATCAAGTAGGACATAGGGTTTTACCTCCATCAAGAGGGCCCGAACCTGGGTAAACATCATGTCCCCTGCCTCCTGTTACCATCCGCCTAAGACGCACAGTTCGGGACCCCCTACCCGAGATCCGCCGGTTTTGACAGCGACATTGGTGCTTTCATTGAGAGTTCCTCTGTGTCATCATCATTAGGCTTGATGGCTCCTTCGATCATCGATAGCGATGCAGTCCAGGGTGAGACTTTTCTCCCCGGACAGATCTTTGTATTCGGCGGGTTCGCACTGCGGGCCAACTCGCTTGGCCATCTGGAGCAGATCAAGAGTTATGCCCCTGGCCACCAGGTCAGGTTTGGAAGCTTAAACTACACGGTCGATATCCACCAATACTTGATCTTCGACGGATTCGAGCCCCTACCGAGTGCGCCACACGGTCACGATGAGCATGATTTAGCTCTACCATCAGACAGTGTTCAGGAGATCGCATCAGCAACCGCTCCGACCCTCAATTCGGAGCCGATTGCGCCATCCATGGACGGGTGGATAGACCCCGCTGCGGAGGCTGCATTCTCAGCGGCGATCGAGCCGAGTATCGACCTTACCCTTCACGGGAGGCATGACGCCGAACTACCGGATTCTTCCCCGGCCACGGACTCCGAACCGCCTGCGCCCGTGCCTATCGAATCCGACTGGGCACCGATCATGGAGTTCACCTCCGCGGATATCTTTCAGCACTCGCCCTTTGGCGACATAATGAACTCATTAAGGTCTCTCTCCATGTCAGGAGAGTCCTGGCCGAACTATGTTCGGCAGGATTGGGATTCGGATGACGAAGAAATTCGCCGCCCACCCACCACCCACTTGGTAGCCACTATCAACAATTTGACCGACATGCTTGACTTCCACTCCAAAGACATCGACAGTATGGACGACGATGCAGGAAACGAACAAGAACCACTGCCCACATGGCACTGGATAGCCACCTCATCATATGATATATATATGGTGGACACACCCAAAGAAGGCAATGGCGACGGGACAGCGGAGGATGACCCCTCCAAGAAGGAACCCAAGCCCCGACGTCAGCGGTGCCGATCTAAGTCTCACCAAGGCAAAAGCGGTGATACCGGCACAGGAGATAATAGCACTCCAAATAGTGCCGAAGATGACGACAATCCCCTCCAGCAAGATTTAGAGCAGGAGGATGGAGAAGCCAGCCCTCCCGAGAGAGCGGCAGATGGAGAGGCAGAGGATGATAATTACATGCCTCCCTTCGAAGATGAGGCAAGCCTCGACGATGACGAATTTGTCGTGCCTGAGGATCCCGTCGAGAAGGATCGCTTCAAGCGCCGGCTTATAGCCACGGCAAATAGCCTTAAGAAAAAGCGACATCAGCTTCAAGTTGATCAAGATTTGCTAGCTGACAAATGGACTGAAGTCCTTGCGGCCGAGGAATATGAACTCGAACGCCCCTCCAAGAGTTACCCAAAGTGCAGGTTGCTACCCCGACTGGAGGAGGAAGCATTAAAACCTACATCTCCAGCGTATGACGCGGCTGATCGGCCACCTCGTGGCCGTGACAGAGAGGCATTTCAGCCAAAAGCTCAGCCCGCACCCCGACGCCACTCAAATAAAAATGTCAAGGCACGAGGAAACACGCTAGACCTGCGAGACGTATTGGAGGACAAAGAAAATAACACAAGATCGATCTATGGATCACGAGGGCGCGCCACTACGCGAGACGATAACCGTCATGCTGGATACAGTAAAAGTAAATCCGGCCGGGCCGAAAACAGCGGACAAGACTCATTTGAGCTGCGTCGCGATATAGCCCAGTACAGAGGTGCCGCACACCCCCTATGCTTCACAGACGAAGTAATGGATCACCAAATCCCAAAGGGTTTCAAACCCGTAAATATCGAATCATACGGCGGCACAACAGATCCTGTGGTATGGATCGAGGACTTCCTCCTGCACATCCACATGGCCCACGGTGACGATCTACACGCCATCAAATACCTCCCACTCAAACTCAAAGGACCAGCTCGGCATTGGCTCAACAGCCTGCCAGCAGAATCCATTGGCTGTTGGGAAGATCTGGAAGCCGCATTCCTCGACAACTTCCAGGGCACTTATGTGCGACCACCAGATGCCGATGACTTGAGCCAAATAATTCAGCATCCAGAGGAATCGGCCAGGCAATTCTGGACACGGTTCCTGACAAAGAAAAATCAAATCATCGACTGTCCGGATGCAGAGGCCCTAGCAGCTTTTAAGCACAACATCCGCGACGAGTGGCTCGCCCGGCACCTTGGCCAGGAAAAGCCAAAATCTATGGCAGCCCTCACGACACTCATGACCCGCTTTTGCGCGGGAGAGGACAGCTGGCTGGCTCGCAGCAATAACACATCAAAGAACCATGGTACTTCAGATACCAAGGATAGCAATGGCAGGTCATGTCGCAACAAACACAAGCGCCGCATCAACAACGACAATACCGAGGATACGACAGTCAATGCTGGATTCAGAGGCTCTAAACCCGATCAGCGGAAAAAGCCATTCAAAAGAAGCACTCCGGGCCCGTCTAGTTTGGACCGTATTCTCGATCGCTCGTGCCAAATAAACGGCACCCCCGACAAGCCAGCCAACCACACCAACAGGGAATGTTTGGTGTTCAAGCAGGCCGGCAAGTTAAATGCCGAAAACAAAGATAAGGAGCTACATAGCGATGACGAGGAAGAGCCCCGGCCGCCGAACACCGGAGGACAGAAGAGGTCCCCCCCCCCCCACAAGTGCGGATGGTGAACATGATATACGCAACCCACATCCCCAAGAGGGAGCGGAAGTGTATGCTAAGGGACGTATATGCTTTGGAGCCAGTCGCCCCAAAGTTCAACCCATGGTCCTCCTGTCCGATCACCTTCGATTGCAGGGACCACCCCACTAGTATCCGTCATAGTGGATTCGCCGCACTGGTCCTAGACCCAATCGTCGACGGATTTCACCTCACTTGAGTCCTTATGGACGGCGGCGGCAGCCTGAACCTGCTTTATCAGGACACATTGCGCAAAATGGGTATAGACCCCTCAAGGAATAAACCCACAAAAACGACCTTCAAAGGCGTCATACCAGGTGTAGAGGCCCATTGCACAGGCTCGGTCACACTGGAAGTGGTCTTCGGATCCCCGGATAACTTCCGAAGCGAGGAGTTAATCTTTGATATAGTCCTGTTCCGCAGTGGCTATCATGCACTGCTCGGGCGAACCGCATTTGCAAGATTCAATGCGGTACCGCATTATGCATACCTCAAGCTCAAGATGCCAGGACCTCGGGGGTTCATCACAGTCAATGGAAACACAGAGTGCTTTCTCCGCACGAAGGAGCACACTGCGGCCCTTGCAATAGAAGCACAAAGCAGCCTGTTAAGGCAATCCACCAGTTCGGCAATTAAACACCCGGACACCGTCAAGCGCGCCTGGAGTAATCGGCAACAAGAATGCCTGGCATGTTCTGAGCTCACATAGCAATGCGGCCCCCACCCCAGTCCCAGCCAAACTGTGAAATCCATGCCACGCGTAAATAATTAAGCATTGAAAAATACCATGGGCATAGGTGGGGAGGGGGGCATGACTACGGCACGCCCCAAGACGCGGCTCAACCGCACTAGGGGCTTCCCGCTTTGTTATTTTTTCTCTCTTTCAGGACTTTACTCTCTGGAAACCCCATCCGGCAGTACGATTGCCGGACACACATTACAACAACCAAGGAGGCAGAAAGCTATGTCGCATCATGGAATTCCCAGGTGGTCTCTGATAACGAGTAAAATACCTGCTTTAAATACCATTCCCCAGCTTGCCCTTGGAGGGGGCATGTTAAATAGTCCTACTTTTTGCTTATCGCACTACTTGTATCATTCTGCTTCGACGCACCTTTTTGAATAAACAATGCATAGCACTAGACTATTACTGCATTCCCTATTCTTTTTATATATATGTTCATTAATGACATTCAGCACCCGTACACTCTGGTACGGCCAATACGCAAGGGGCTTAAGAGTACCCCATAATACGGTGTGAGAACTCCGAACACTTTCGACAGTGCGGCACCCCGAACTTATAGCATTATATGTATCAGCTCCGAATCATGTCTTGGGTCAATAGTTGGGTTTGCCCGGCCCATGTTTTGGTACCTTACGTTCCGCTATATCGGCTAAGGTAGCACTGGGAGAACTACTGCGATTGTGCCCCGGTTCATCTGGGCAAGCACCTCAGTAGAGAAAGCTAAAACTGACTGTCATGATAAGGTGAGAGTTGGTCGCTGTTCGAGAGGTTTCGAGTCCCTAAAGACTTATGCCGCTTAGGGCGAGGAGTCAGCTTTGTCCGGCTTAGGCGTGTATAGTGCCCCGAATGCGGCCTTCTGAATACTAGGGGCTTCGCCAAAATTTAAAATTGTAGACTTCTATGGCTAGGTTAGAGTGATAAAGCATTATAGTCTGATTGCCTTGTTCGTTGTGCTGAGCACCTCCCTCGAAGGACCCAACAATGGGAAAAAGAGTGCTTAGATTTATCCTGAACACCCCACCACTCGTGGCATGGGGGCAGAAGCCGATGACTGGACATCTCTCAGATTTGATAAACAGCCGCAAAGAAGGTAGTATTTTAAATTCAAACAAGCGTTGCATAGCGCATATGAACAAGTTTTCATAATACATGATCACATGAGCAAGTTCATTCAAAAATTACATCCTTCGCACACTCGTCCGCCACAAGACGGGCACCCTTATGGACACCCTCATAATAAATTTCAGGGTGGCGATGCTCCTTGCCCTGCGGCGGCCCCTCCTTCACTAGCTTCTCGGCGTCCATCTTGGCCTAGTGCACCTTCGCACGGGCAAAAGCCCGGCATGCACCATCGATGCAGACGGATCGCTTTATGACTTCCAGCCGTGGGCGGGCATCCACAAGCCGCCTCACCAGGCCGAAGTAGCTATTGGGAAGGGAGTCGCCAGGCCACATCCGGACTATAAGGCCCCTCATGGCCTGTTCGGCCGCCTTGTGCAGCTCGACCAGCTGCTTCAGCTGGTCGCTCACAAGCATCGGGTGTTCGGTCCTAGTATACTGAGACCAGAACAACTTCTCCGTCGAGCTTCCCTCCTTGGCCTGGTAGTATTTTGCGGCATCTAACACGCTGCAGGGAAAATCTGCGAATGCTCTTGGAGAGCTCCGGACTCGGGTAAGTAATAAGTAATTTACTTTCACGTGCTTGCTTTGCATAATGAATGCCTTACCCGCCACTATCTTCCTCATTGCCTCAATTTCCTAGAGGGCCTTTTGGGCTTCAGCCTTGGCATGCTTCGTGCTCTTGAGGGCCGCGGCAAGCTCGGACTCTCACGTCTTCGAGTCAAGCTCCAAAGTCTCGTGTTTCTTCACGAGAGCCTGGAGCTCTTGCTGCACCTCGCCCACCCGTGCCTCTTGTTTCTCCCGCTCGGTGCGCTCCTTGGCCGCTTTGTTTTCGGCCTCGGACAGCGCTTGCTTTAGGGTCGCCACTTCGGTCATGGCCCCTGGCACATCCATGATGATCCTATCATTTTTGCAACCGCATCTTTATATATATATATAGACAATGTATTACTTACCTTTGTTCGCCTCGAGCTGCCTCTTGGCAAGACCGAGCTCTTTCTCGGACCACTCGAGGTTCTGCTTCAGTGCAGCGACCTCCGCAGTCAGTGCGGCAGAGGTCAGCGGCGAAGCCTGCATACACATATAGACATACTTATATTAGACTCCTGCAGATATTATTTGATCCTCTATTCGGCTTTTCTTTGTGAACACCAAACAGAGCATCAGGGGCTACTGTCTATGCGGTAATATTTTCCTATATTTTAAATACTTACCTCAAAGCTTGTTAGAAGGCTAGCACAGGCTTCAGTAAGTCCGCTCTTGGTGGACTGAACCTTCTCGATCACCGCATTCATAATAGTGTGGTGCTCTTCGTTGATGGAAGCGCGGCGAAGCGCTCCCAGCAGGTTGTCCGGTGCCTCTGGATGGACAGAGGTCACCAGCATGGGCGGCTTGCCCCTCTTGGAAGGGGGCCGCCTGCCAGAGTCCGGAACCACTGGAGGTTCCGACGCGGTGTTCGGCTGAGGGCTGAACTTGGAGCCCTGGGGAGTCTTGCTCCCTTTGCGCCGGGAGTCCGTAAGGTCGCCTTGAGGTGCCTCCGGGACTATCTCCCCCCGGCTCGGTGCCCCTTGAGACAATACCTCGACATCGTCCGTAGGGAAAGGAGAGAAGGCGGTTGGAAGTGTATCACTATTCATATCCGACGAGTCCAAGGAACCGTCCGACGAGGATACGTCGATACGGGCTCGGGGCGGACTGCATAATCATATTCGACGTTAGGAGAAGCAGTGCAACAAAAGTACGCTATGAGTTACTCTGGTATCCGAATACTTACGACTTCACCAGGGGCTTGGCCCTGAGTAACCACTCGTCTTCGCCGTCAGCAGCGGTGGTGGAACAGTCCGGAAGGAGAGTCCTTCCCTTCCTATACCCTTCGGCCTCCCCGGTTGGGGCGGCCTTCCTTTTCTTGTCTCCCCTGGCTGGAGGGGGAGAATCTCCATCTTCCTCCTCGTCATTTTCACGGGAGGAGTGCGTCTCGGAGTTATCGTATGATGAGTCTGATACCACCTGGCGCCGGGAACTCTTTCAGGTTCCCGTGGCCTTCTTCTTGGTCTTCTCCGGCACCTCATAAGGAGTCGGAGTTCGCATCTCCTTCAGGAGAGCGTCTGCAGGGTCTTCGGACAGAGGGGCCGGACAGTTAATCTGCTCCGATGTCTCCACCCAGTCCTGTCAAAGGCATGGGAGCTCAGACCTCGCACGTGGTTAAGCTATGGGAAATAAATACCCTACCAGATGTACAAAACTTACCGGATTCACATGGCGCTTCACGCTTAGCCCGCAGTCCTCGGTAAGAGAAGGGGGGACCTCAGCGCCCTTGAACAGCACCTTCCAGACGTCCTTATGCGTCGTGTCAAAGAGATCGCGTAGAGTCTGGTGCTGGGCCGGGTCGAACTCCCATAAGTTGAAAGCCCGTTGTTGACACGGGAGCATCCGGCGGAAGAGCATGACCTGGACTATGTTGACAAGCTTAAGTTTCTTGCTTATCATGTTCCGGATACACTTCTGGAGTCCGTCTAGCTCCACCGATGAGCCCCAGGACAGGCCCTTCTCCTTCCAGGAAGTGACCCGCATGGGGATTACGGATCGAAACTCGGGGGCCGCCACCCAGTTGGTGTCGCGCGGCTTGGTGATGTAGAACCACCCCGATTGCCACCACTTTATGGTCTCCATGAAGGAGCCCTCGAGCCATGTAACGTTGGGTATTTTTCCCACCATGGCTCCGTCGCATTCCGCTTGTTGGCCGCCTACTACCTTCGGCTTGATATTGAAGGTCTTCAGCCACATGCCGAAGTGGGGCCTGATGCGGAGGAAAGCCTCGCACATGACAATGAACGCCGAGATGTTGAGGATGAAATCCGGGGCCAGATAATGAAAGTCCAGCCCATAATAGAACATAAGGCCGCGGACAAATGGATGGAGGGGAAACCCTAGTCCGCGGATGAAGTGGGGGAGGAAAACCACCCTTTCGTAAGGTTCCGGGGTTGGGACGATCTGCCCCGCGGCTGGTAGCTGGTGCGCGATATCCGCGGTTAAGTATCTGGCCCCACGTAGTTTTTTGATGTGTCCCTCCATAATGGAGGAGACCATCCACTTGCCTCCCGCTCCGGACATGTTTGGAGAGACTTGAGGAGAAGGATGTGGAATTGGGCGCTGGAGCTCGAGTGCGCGAGAATGGATGAGCAAGGAGGAAGAAGGTCTGGGTAGAAAAAGGTGAAACCTTATCCCTTTATAAGGGCGGACGAAACTATGCGCCCCCACCAGCCTGGTAAAACTTGGTTATCCCCCAAGCGCCATAATTGATGGCGTGGTTGGGTTACCCACGTCCATATTGATGGGAATCCCGTAATAAGGGGACATGATCTCTGCTTCGACAAGATGTGCCAAGGAAACCGCCTCGCGAAACACGCTGAGATAGGTTATGAAAAACGATTCAAATAAAGACCTGGCTGTGGTGTGATGTCACGCTATGGGGTACGTCAGCAGATTAGATTTGTGGAAATATTATTCTCTCTATGGTGGTATGTGGAACTTGTTTTGCAAAGTCGGACACGATCCTCGTGTTCAAAATCTTCTATGAAGTATTCGGAGGAGGATCCCGCCTTGCAATGCCAAAGACAATCTGCGGGCCGGACTCATCATCATTGAAGCCTGGTACAAGATTGGGGGATACAAGATTGAAGACTTCGTCCCGTGTCCGGATGGGACTCTCCTTAGCGTGGAAGGCAAGCTTGGCAAAACGGATATGTAGATCTCCTTCCTTGTAACCGACTCCGTGTAACCCTAGCCCCCTCCGGTGTCTATATAAACCGGAGGGTTTTAGTCCGTAGGACAACATACAATCATACCATAGGCTAGCCTCTAGGGTTTAGCCTATCTGATCTCGTGGTAGATCAACTCTTGTAATACTCATATCATCAAGAACAATCAAGCAGGACGTAGGGTTTTACTTCCATCAAGAGGGCCCAAACATGGGTAAACATCACATCCCCTGCCTCCTATTACCATCCGCCTAAGACTCGCAGGTCGGGACCCCCTACCCGAGATCCGCCGGTTTTGACACCGACAGTGGTTGAATAGGATCCTGTGGAGAGGGCTGGTTGAATAGTAGCCAGTGGAGGCTGGATGAACAGGAGCTCGTGGATGAATAGTCGCAGGTGGAGGCTAGAGGAGGTCGACGGTGGATGAACAGTAGCCCGTGGAGGCTGAAGGAGGACAACGATAGAGATGAACAATATCCTGTGGAGTCCCGTTTTGCGGTACGCCACACCCCTCCCAATGAACAGGACCCCCGTTCCGACCGTAGCACTCCAACACAAGTCCGTTTCCTCCGTTTTGTGGTACGCCACACCCCTCCCGATTAACAGGACCCCGTTTCCACCGTAGGAGGTCCGTTTCCTCTGTTTTGCGGTACGCCAAACCCCTCCCGATGAACGGGATCCCATTTCGACCATGGCCGGTCGAACAAAAGGCCGTTTCATCCGTTCTGCGATACGCCAGGCCTCGTTTCCATCACCTGTTCCATCCAAGCCGGTTGGCTCCCGATGAACATGACGACGACGCGGGTTCTTTGTTCCGACCCAGCCATGTACACGAGCCCTGGCCGTAGATATGCGCGAGTAGGTGTTCGAGACCCCGCCCGTATGTAGGTACGTGGTCGTATTTACTTTCTTGCAACATGGCCACTGTACGTACGTGTACATGCTACATGTGCGCCTCTACTACGACACATGCGCGCCTCTACTACGACACATGCCCTTCCTTACGTGGGCTTGGTTCATCGCTGCAGCCTATAGACAGACCGATCGTATGTACGTACACATTCGCGACCAGAATGACAATGCTACGTACACTTCGACCTGGTGGGTCCCGATTGTCAGGCACTCCTTGCGTGCGAAGATGTAGCTGGTGGGTCCCAGTAGTCAGGGGGCGAATCATTTCTTTTTGCCCGTAATATGGACACACTTCCTTGCATGCGAAGATGTAGCTGGTGAGTCCCAGCAGTCACGGGTAGAAAACATTATTTTTCAGGGTAAAAAGGATGCAGTTGCATGCATGCGTCCATGGGCGTCTTGCGCCCCCACTATCAGCTTCTCACGTACAGTCATCTTCCGATGACTCTCAGTTGTTGACCACGTTGACCACACCGTGCCGAGCGCAACAAGGCCGGTGGACGGCTACGAGGCCCCAGACTAGAATGACTCTGAGATGGGGAAGACACGGCAGTGGAGTCGTAGATGGAGAGGTGTGGGAAACTTGACTGGTTCGGGTGCGCTGGAGCACTGCCGCCCACGGGAAACAGGAGCAAGAACAGAGGTTGAAGAAGGAGCACGGTTGTTGGATTAACATCCAATGGTCCAGCTGCTAGAATCATTTGTTGATTAAGTTGACAAAGCCATGCGTACACGTCTGCTTAGTAGGCCCACAAGTCAACCACCAAATCTGCCGGGTCCCAGCTGTCATCGGGAGGAATGGTTTTTTCGCATAACAAGGAGGCACTTCCTTTTGTGCAAAGATACAGCCGGTGGGTCCCAGCTGCCAGGGGGAGGAAACAACTTAATAAGGAGGAACTTTCCTTACATGCGACCATGGACCTCGTGGGTCCTAGCCGTCAGGCTCTCCAAGTATAGTCCTCTTCCGATGACTCTCGTTTGTTGACCATGCCGCGCCGAGCGCAGCGAGGTGATGGACGACGGCAAGGCCCCAGATTGGAATGACCCGGAGATGGGGAAGACGCGATAGTGAAGTCACAGGCGGAGAGGAGTGGGAAACTTGACTGGTTTGGGTGCGGGGTGGGCCTACACTCGGCAGAGAATAACAGGAGGTGCGGAGTGGAGGGATGGCCTGGCCGTCTGTGGGGTAGCGTTTCGCTGAGGCACGCAAAACAACGTCGCTGGATGCCAGAGGTTGGAGCAAGCGGTCCCGACAACGCTGGGGGAAGAAGACGAGAGATTGAAGAAGAATAACGGCCGTTGGATGTAAATCCAAGGCCTTTTTAGGCTTCGGCCTATTGGCCCACATGTCAGCTAGTCCATTTGTTTTTTACTCCATTTGGTGGGCTGGGTGAAACAATGATGTAGCATCTATGCAGCCTGTTTATATATATATGGTAGAATTTAAAACCCATTTGCATTTTTCTCGAAATCCGCCGACTTGCTGGGCTGGGTGAAAATATCATGTTGAGCTGGACGGAGAAATGTTATAAAAACATAAACACATGATTGCACGTCTATTACTGCGTCTATTACTGCATTGGTCAGTAAAATCTTTGCAAGCTTATGTACGCAATCACTAGGAGTTAACTTGCCAAGTTATATATAAACAATTATTATTATTATTATTATTATTATTATTATTATTTTGTAAGAACTTTCAACTTATGAAATAAAATATCATTTTAATTTGATGAGTTAATATGACGTGGGGTATTATTATTTTTCAGGCTAGACATGGGACAGTTGAGTTGGTTCTAGGGAAAATTACTAGGAGAAAACTCAGTTTACATCGAAAAATAAAGTGGGGGAAAATGCAGATATAGGATTAATGAAAACGAAAAATAAAAGAAGTGGGAAGGTCTATAAGATGGTTGGACGAATGACAGGCTTAACGGAACCTTATGTTGTTTCTATTATATATATATATATATATGTAATAAAATAAGATATAAATATAGGTTCAGTTTTGCATTCTTATAGAAAAATAGAACTGAGTTGTGCGTCGTCTTGAAAGAATAAACATAACTTGGGCTGCTGATGTTATAGACAAGCTAGGTTGGGAGGCCTAGAGGCCGCTTGTTACCTACTGGATCCAAAAAAATGTTGAAACATGTCGTGGGCTGCCCATGTTAAACAACAAAACCTAGGCCATGGACCTGGTGGGCCTGAGACTGTCAGCCTCTTGACGAACAGTTGTCTCCCAATTCCTCTTGTTTTGCTGACCATGTTGGGAACGATAGATGGCGGCGCCGCGGCGAGAGCACCAAGGAGGAGGACAACGTCGAGACCTTGGACCAAACGAACCAGAGCGGGGGAAGACGCAGGCGGAGGGGAGTACGAGGGTTGACTTGTTCGGGTGCAGGGTGGGCCGATGGAGCTGCCACTGCCGGACAATGTGTGCGAGTAGAGGGATGGCCAGTCGCTGTATAGGAATAGGACGAAAGATTGAACAAAATAAAGAACTACAAATGGGTAGGTGGTTGGTTCCATATGTCTGGGTACGAGCCCTGCTGGGTCCACCTGAGAAGGGGAATATGTTGGCAGGAAGAAGATTCAAAGCACGGCAACCGAGTTAACTAGTTTTTTTAAATGGACAAGTGAACTAGTTACATACATAAGCAAATAGCCACTAAAAATTGCAAACAGGTTAATGCGTTCTTAAAAGAAATATATTGGACAAAACAGATAATTATTACACATAGGCTAATGCATGAAATACTCAGATGATAAAGGTTCTTATAAATAGATAAAGTACAACATCTAGACCTTCCTGGCATGCTTGATCATGACGCTACGGCTATCCGTGTACTCGTCGGTTACGAGAAGCAGACACGCCCTCATGTCCAAGATCCGCCTATACATGTCGTAGCATGCGTATGCGTCCTTGGCCGCATAGGTTATGTAGGCTAGATTCAGAGGTACCTCCCATGTGTTCAGGTCCTTGGTACCGTTGTCTTCTTTCATGTTAGCGTATCAGGGGTCGATGATGGTCTCGGCGAGGTCAACCATGGAGTCCTTCTCCTGCCCATTGCCGATGATCTTGTATTGCTTCTGGATGTCGACAAGCTTGTTGCACCAGATGGCCAAATCGTCGCGTTCTTCCTTCTCTCCACTATAGCGAAGGTGCAGTCGGCACTGCCGATGAAACGAGCGAATGCTCCAGAACCTATGATGGCCCTACAGCACTGGTAGACGAGAACCTCGTTTCACACACATACCTGGGCGACGGTGATCCGCTAGTCCCTGTCAGGAGATGAATGGATGGGCACAAGGTCTAAGTCCCGCGACCTTGTGCTTTCTCGTCCTGTAGGTACTGCTTGAACTCGGCGAGGCAGAGCTTCACCGAGTTCGGATCGTTGGTGTACATCACACTCAAATTGGTGCAGCCATAGGACTGAACGGCGAACTCAAAGGGGAACTCCTTGCTGAAGTGCATATCCAGCAGGCTCACCCCTCGGACCGCCATTGGAGTCTCTTCAAGTGAACGAGTGGGTAAGCGGCGACAGCGGTTCGTTTTTCAGCTCTTGGGGAACTTGATTCAACAGTAAACTAAGTGTGTACATGCGACAACAGTTACTACCCATCCCTTGCCTTCTGCACGCCCGGCAGAAAATGCACCCTCGGTGCATTCAAACGCCTCCATTAAGAAACCTACTCCGGCCACACGCCGGTTCACGAGCGGGTCTGTATTGGCACTTTCACATAGATAATACTAGCAAGTTTGAACTGTTTGTTATGGTTGTTGTCCTTTACATCATCATGTCGTGTTTCCCAGCTTGCAAGATTCAGAACCAACAAATAGGATCCAAATGATAAGTACAACAAAGATGCCTACACATCTAATTGATTCCCAGCTTGCAAAATTCATAACCAACAAATAAGATTCAAATCATAAGTACAACAAATATGCATACACATCTCATTGATTCCCAGCTTGCAAGATTCAGAACCAACCCATTAGAGCCTTTGGATAAAGTGAATATCGGGATTAAATCCATCTTGGCTAGCCGTGTCATACAACCAAAGAACTTGGCGAATGCTCTTGACCGTCACAACATCTGTAGTTGAGTATTACTGTTTGCACAACACAAATAAGAAGAGCATGATTACTATAAATGTGGCACTCCTTGAACTGAACCTGTAGCTCCACTTGGATGACGCCTGCATGGACTTCCATGATTCAATTCATGCGCCTTTTCTGTAGTTCACCTGAAATGAAGCAAAGATTGCATCATTCAGCTAGCAAGAAGTACTTGCTCTTGTGAGCTGGCAAGTTCTTTAGTAGTTGCACTAAAATTGAGGAACATTAAGGTTGGTTGTCCTGCTCATGTAAGGTGCAACTATAATTTGCTAATCCTTTTGTTTAGTTCCACTAAAATAAAGTGCCATTGTGGTGATAGTGACGGCTCATCTTGCAAAGGCTAATAAAATGTTGCACGAGATTACCAGCAGAATTTGATGGAGATTTTGGAAACTCCAATCACCATTTTGTGCAGTTCCAACAAAACCGAGACATGTTGCCCACATGACATTTTAGTTGAACTGCACAAGACACTCATTCCAAAAAAGAGTGTTTTGTGCAGTTCACCAAAAGGTCACAATAGAAACAAGGTGAAATGGATATCCATATCTGCACAAAAAGATAGAAAGTAAACAGTTGCTAGTCAATAATAATATACGAAACATACTCAAAATAAAAAGAAGCATCTCAATTATGTTCATGGCAATCACGCAAGGACAGTAGAAATTTTAAAATGTCAACAATGCTTCATGTTATCGGAAGCATTACGATCAACAATGACATTCGTCAAATATGGGATTACTTTAATGATGGCATTGCTTGTTTACCAGATACAGTAAATCAATAGCAGCTAAAGAGTTGGTTTAAGGGCATGGGACCATGGGGACACCAGGACACTCAACAACGTAAAGGAGCAACTTACTTATCATACTGGGAAAACAACAGGAGTACCATTTGTAACACAGTTTAATTGAATCACATCATTGGAGGCATTAGATTAACAATAACACTGGTTAGACTTGTCCCTAAGGTAACAGTGTGATAGCTTCATTTTACATGCGCCCTTACATTGACAACAGCAAAAGGTTGGTATAAGGACATGCGACAGTGGACGCATCAGTACAATGTACCTACAAGGAGGCATAAAGTGGTGATGCCGAGTTTGTTCATGCTCTGTGAGGGCAGCAAATCTAATCCTGTAGACCTTTTACTATGTGAGGGCAACAAATCTAATCCTGGAGCACTTTTACTATGTGAGGGCAGCAAATCTAATCCCGTTGATCTTTTACTATGTGAGGGTAGCAAATCTAATCCTGGAGACCTTTTACTATTTGAGGGCAGCAAATCTAATCCTGGACACCTTTTACAATGTGAGGGCAGCAATTCTAATCCTGGAGACCTTTTACTACGTGAGGGCAGCAAATCTAATCCTGGAGACCTCTTACTATGTGAGGGCAACAAATCTAATCCTGGACATACTATGTCGACTTGTCCACCAGCCGCCACTTTCTATCCTTTTTTCAACCAATAATAGATCTGTTCCTTATCCAGTTTGTACTGCGTTTTCCCATTATTTCCCTTTTCAACCAAGAGACCAGTTGGGTATCCGATCTCTACTACTTTCACCATATTATTTCCTCTTTGAATCAAGTCCTAGATTCATGCTACAACTTCCCCCCTTTCTTCGTTGTTTGAACCAAGTCCTAGATTCGAATGCATGAAGTAGCTTTACCTCTAATAATACTAAAAATTTAGGTGGCTTTGGAAGAGCTGATGGGAGTAGAAAAAGATGCACATGCAGACACGTGGGGAGCTGGGGCAGTAGAGCAAGGCCGCTTTCGAAGAACTTATACGTGAGGGTCGTCAGGATGTCGGCGGTGGCAGGTCGGATCTGCGCACAATACGACAGGGAGAAAGAAGGGTCGGAGGACCTCCCGAGCCAGCGCTGTGTCGGAGAGAACGACACGGGCAGAGGATCGGGCCCCTCCAGCAGCTGTGGGTTTCCTCCCTCGCCGGTGATGACCGTGTGAACAATGCACCTAGTCCTCTACACACACTAGCCGAAGGGATTCGACCAGATCTGTGACTAGCGGTGAGGAGAGAGAAAATGTCGCTACTGCTGTCTTGTTTAGATCTGGAGAGGATGAGAGAATAAAGAGAGCAACCCTAGTAAAGCAAGCGCTCGGGCCCCGGCGTACATATATAGCGGAGTGATTATCTTTTTCTCTCCACAACAAGCGTTTCAATTTGTGTACGTGGCATTAAAGAAAAACAAACTCTCTATTTAAGGTGAGTAACTGTACGACTCCTACTTACTACTACTACTACCTCCGTCCTGGTTTATAGGTCACCTTTGTAGTTCATGCCAAATTTTGACCAAATATTTAGCTAACAAAATGTTAATGCATGTCAACAAAAATTATATTGTTGGATTCGTATTTAAGCATAGTTATCAATGATATAATTTTTGGTAACATGCATGAATGTTTTGTTAGTTCAATCTATAGTCAAAATTTGACAAATATATAATGGGGACCAATAAACTAGGACGGAAGTAGTAGTAGTAGTAGTATTGTTCACTTGTGCTCCACAACCCTCCATTCATTGACCAACCCCACGGGTGAATAGACATATAGTAATAGTATTTATATAGAACGAACAATGTCAAACTATTTTTGCGTAGTTAAAAATTGAGGGCGGGGCTTTTCCCGGGTAGTACGCGCGGCAGTTTTCGCATAGGCGGTTTGACAGAGAGGCAAGGAGGGTGAGGGAGTAGCGGATTCGGCTTACTTACTGCTGGAATGTTCGGGCTGTCCGATTTGACGGTGCATTACTGCTTGAAAGACTTGTGATATGACTACTCACTATAGTCATGAATTACTGGAGGTACGACCGGGGTGATGCCCCCCTTCCATTCCGCACTCTAATCTGGTGCATGACACGTCGACCCGGATGCTGGCTCTCCCACATGTCGGCGAAGTATGTAGGAGGAGTGCGAACCACGGTAGCCCAGTGAATCAGCAGTAGAAAACAATGTGCTATGGTCCAGACTATAGCATGTACAATACTACTCCTCTTTGATTGGATCCCTGAGTTAGAGCTAGTTTGGGTTGAAGTAGCCTCAAATTATCCAAATAGGAGGGGTTAGTTTGAGCTAGTTTGCTCTAACCCAGCTAAAAAACTAGGGACTAGGGACTTTTTAGTTGGGACTAGAAAAAGTCCTAGGACTTATGAACCAAACAGGGCCTCAAGCACCTATGGAGGTGACTGCCGCTCGCGTCTATCGCGTGTCAGGAGACGTTCCCGTCGACGACGAGGTGCCTATGGTGCCTATTCTGCACCGTGACCAAGGCGGAGAGGAAAACGAGAGAACTACATATTTATTTACAGTGTAGATTCACTCATTTTGCTCCATATGTACTCCGTCTCGGTATAGTCTAGTCACTTGTTGAAATCTCTACAAAGGCAAATACTCATTTCTGGTTTACAGGGCTATACTAGCAAGTAATAGTGGGTTCACATAGCAATTTTTCTCATGCAAGAGACTGGCTATATGCGTGCTCCAAGGTTTGAAACTGCCATGTTTGGGTTGCTCTTGGCTCTTCGCCTCTTCGAGAAGACGAACAATGATGTTACTACTACTACTTCTACAGTATCGAATCCACTGCTGCATGTCTGTCCACCGCGAGTGGGAGGGATAGCTTGTTGTAGTACTACTATGAGCAAAAGCATGTCCTTGTATGCGAGCCACCACGCGCATCGGCGAGGGAGAAGGCGAGTAGTAAAATCAAGCTTCTCCTCGTTGTACGAGTTGACATACCCGCATTATACAATACTCCATTTGCTGCAACCTCTAATATACCCCACCACAAATTAAAATATGTATCCCTGTCTTGACCAGATGAGCATGCAAACTACAATCACCAGGATGACAGGTAGGGCCAGAAGATTATTTTAATAAAAAAAGCATGGAGCCGACCCCAACGATTTTAAAGCTTACACGCACTGTACACGCTATCCTAGACTACTCTACACATGAAACTGCCACACGAGCGTCCGAGCTGCGCTTGGCTCTTCGCCACTTCGGGAAGTCGAACAATGATGGAGTACTACTGCAGTGGAGGAGTACTACAGTATGCTTCTGGCCATCTGACACCGATTGAACTGTTGCATGTCCACCGCATGTGGGAGGGAGAGCGTGTAGCGAACGAAAGCTTCTCCTAGTCATGCCAGCCACCACGCTCGTGGGTGAGGGAGGGACGTAGCTTCATTGACTTACTGCTCCTGCCATTGTGTCTATGACAGGTGGGCCCAACAGGAGGGTGGCCCACCTGTCATGTAGCCAAAGGCAGGTGCGGTTAAGGCGAGAGGGCGTTGTAGTAATCAAACTTCTCGGTCTTGTATGAGTTGACACGACACATCAAAGCACTGCACTCAATATATTTCAATAATTTGCATTTACCGATGCATTAATTACGACGCATTCATGTCGTGACTCTCCTTTCGATACTTGCATGTGTTGATTTAATGCACCTTGAAGTAGTATGAATATGTGATGGTAAAGCTTTGTAATTCCCCGACCCTAATAAAGCGAGGGATGGTTGTGCATGAGGAGGGCGGAATTCCGAGGAGGGCGAGATCATGCAGACGGAACAGGACCTAATGATGGAGCTCTCTATGGTCTCGATGGACCTCACCTTGCTCCGCTGCCCCTTGTGCCTCCGCCCCTTGAAGCCTCCAGTGTATGAGGTTCGAATACACCTCCTCCGTTCGGCTGATCGAGCAAGGTGCAGGTTTCTTGACTGATGTGTTGTTTGATTGATTTGTGCAATGCAAGGGAGGGCACCTGGCCTGCGTGGACTGCCGCGTCGATCATAATGCAAAGTAACATAATAGTAGTATCATAGTTATTACCTTCATAATGCAAAGTAACATAATAGTAGTATCATATATGGCTTCATTTATCTTGTCTTGGAAAGCGCTATGCTACAGTAACATATTATGTTACCACCTCTTATTAATTACTTGCCACATAAGCAGAATTTTCTCGAAGTGTGCTATGTTACTACTCTCTCGGTCTAGGTGTATAAGACTAGTCACAGTTGGGAGTAACTTAGAGTAGTAACATGCATATGTTACTAGTCTATGTTACTACCTCCATAGTGGGTAGTAACATATGTGTTGTGTCATGCATCACTTCATTTATTAGGTTGTAGACTCATCTTTTCTTGATATGTGTGATGTTATTGTAACTAGCTATGTTACCACATGCATCTCTTTCTTCATTAATTACATGCCACATCATATATTTTGTCTAGATAAGTGTGATGTTACCATCTATGTCACTCCCACTGTGGGTAGTCTAGGTCATCTTAGGTTGTGCACCATGACCAAGGCGGAGGGAAAAACGAGAGAACTTAATGTCTTTTTGCTAATTAATAGCATTGCATGCAATGAACTAACCACTGCATGTCATGTTTGTTAGTCTCAAGTCATTAAAAGCATGCATGGCGCACATCTCTTATTGGTTGATACGTCATGAAACAAGAAACAAGAAGGGAGTTAATTACCATGCCTAAGTGTTTTGGGTTTATTTCGTTTTCGTAAGGTGACTTACACAGCTAGACGGAGGGAGTAGTTAAGTTACTCCCACTATGACTAGCGTAATATGTTACCATCACACAGCGCATACCAATGCAAAATGAGTCTACAAAGTAATAAATGAAGACATGTAGTACTATGTTATCACATATATGACACTACCCACTATGAAGGTACTAGTAACATAGACTAGTAACTAATCTATGTTACTCTCCACTATGACCAGCCAAAGTCGAGGCGCGGGTAGCAACGATGGCCTGGTTGTGTCTATACTTGGACAACTCACCCGACTGCATGTGCACCAGGCAGACGAAGCTCGTGTCATGTTGGTGTCGTGTGCGGCCAACACATTAACCAAAACCTCACGCCTCCATCTTAGCCTCCGTGTCTTAAACTTCTCAATCTCAAGGCCAAGGAGCAAGTGAAACCTATGATAGAGCCAATCGGATGGTTGAGAAAACTACAATTCATAGCTACAGATGCGTGTGTGAGAGAGGACGAGTGCGTGCGTTCACCTCTTCTCTTCCTGTATAACGTACTAAACTCAGAGTACAAGTGTATGTGGGTGGCATCGACCTAGGGAGCAGTGATGGTGCGTGTGAGAAGTCCCGAGAGATAGGTGTAACGCGTCTGAAAAAAGACTAGTCTATAGCTCTCCATGAGGTTATTCCTGTCGAACACCAAGCATAATATATGTATCCAACGGTGCCAGTTTTTGCACTTACATAGCAATAGAAAAAGAACTAGTACCATGGCATATGCTACACCACGGCCGAGAACACGTGCCCACGTTACGCCATCCGGGAATAGTGCCGCACTTCAAAACTAGAACCGTCAATAAATTTTGAGCGTGTCTCGTCACATTCCAAATTACTACTACTACCACCATATATTTAATTGCAAACCTGTTCACACCGATCACAACCTAAATGGTTTCCCACTTAGGAGGATATTAGTAGTACTCGATTATAAATACTACTATGCCAAGATGACTGCACATTCCTCCTCAACTCCTCATCCACAAAAAACAATCAAGTCAATCAAGCCATGGCCAGCGTGAGTTCTGGGTCGAGATATTTCCACCATGGAAGAGGAAGCCCGAGAGATGTCCCGCCTCGCCGTGAAAGGAGCCAACATGTCCAGCCGCGCAGCAGTAACAGCACAGAGGTCCCGCCGCGCCGTCGTTGTAGCAGAGTGGTCCGGCCATGCCATGGAAGTAGCAGAGATCTCCGTGCCACCAAAGCAGCACGGAGGTCCCTCGGTGCCACGACGGCCTGGGAAAATTTCTCGCAGGCAGACGAGGATTCTTACAGGCGCATGCATGCGATGGTCCATAGCCAGATGGATCAGATCTCCGGCTGGGCGAGGTTGCAGGATGAGGCTATCGGCGTCATCCGACAACTAGGGGAGGGAAATGCGAAGCTCCAGGGTGAGCGCGACCTGCTGAGGGCGAAGATCACCAGAAGGGCGAAGCAGGAGGAGGAGACCGCTGCCTTGTTGCAGAGGACGGGCATGATTGTCAAGAAACTTATGGACGAGAATGCCATGCTCCGCATCGAGCGCAATAGGTTGGTGGAGGTATCCATTGATGCTGCCAAGTACTGTATTAATGACATGAAACTAATCAAAGAGATCATCGCCCGCCGCGAGAACTAGTATCCGCGACCTGCAGCGCATAAAGAAAGTAGAGATCAGCGAGCCAGATCGCTGTATGCGTCTTCCTTCTTCTTTTGCCCTTGTGTATTTCGGGCGTAGCCGCATGTGGCTTTTAATTATCTTCCTAATTATGTAAGACAATTATTATCCACTCTTGTCATCCTTATATATATTCACTAGTCTTGCTATAAGTCGCAGTAGATGCTATATAGGTCCGTCGGATCTTACATCAAGATCCGTGCAAAATTTTCTTTTCAGATTTTCTTTTTTCTCTTTTAAATCTCAGTCGAGTGAGACATTGCCACGCCATTAAACAGAGGCTCGAACGCTATTAATGGAGACCTTGGGAGAGAGGTGGACGGCAGATGGAGGTCAAAGGGCTCTCCTCCCGATAAGCATGCGCAGGGGTCTGATCGCACGCCTCCCGTACTTAAATAGCTACCATGCACGGCGCCTCCTAGCTAATAAAAAAGGGGACACATGGCGGCACGTAAATGGTAAATAGAACGTCCACGGTTTCAATAATACTTATGTTTCCGATTGTAACGTGAAAGTACTTGTTCCAAAATGACTTTGTCGATTGTTAATGTGTGCGCCTTCGCAAATCGGACGACAAAATTACCACAGCATGTTGGTGCCATGTCATGACACCAAGCCAAGTTTCACAATTTCCATGCGTGTTTTAGATTAATAGGAATGAAAAAACCAAGTTTCTCAATGTTTCCAGTCGAGCAACGACGCCCAGATGTCTGAATTTCATTCCCATTTCTTGCATGGGACCTATAAATTTACTCGAGGACACACATGTGATTTTTCAACCAGCTTTGGTGCACTGGAGCATGTGCTTGTATTTCAAATTTGAATTATGCACACAAAGGTGACACGTTCACTCTCAGAACCACGAGCCTTCTTGAGAGAAGCTCTAGTTTGCAAGAAACTTATACCAAAACTTGTTCCTATTCTGCCAATTTTTTTACCACAGCATGGTAGTACCAAGACATGACACCATGCCAAGTTTCATGATTTTCAGGCGTGTTTTGGATTTACAAGAATTCTAAAACCAAGCTTCTCAAATGTTTCGGCCGAGCCACTATGCCTAGATCATTGAATTTCATTCCCATTTCTTGCATGGGATCTAGAAATTCACTCAAGGACAAACATGTGATTTTTCAACCAACTTTGGTGCACGGGAGCATGTACTTGTAGTTCAAATTTGAATTATGCACATTAAATGACCAAAAACTCAATTAATGTATTAAAAAGGCCAAACGAACCCGGAATAATTCCAAAATTTAACAGGGCACTCATGTAGTTCTATGTTGCCTCTGTAAAGAAACTCAAGGGGGGCAGCGTATATCGTTTCACACTCAAAGGTGACATGTTCCCTCTCAGAACCACGAGCCTTCTTGAGAGAAGCTCCGGTTTGCAAGAAGCTTATACCAAATCTTGTTCCAAATCGGCCCAATTTTTTACCACAACATGTTAGTGCCATGACATGACACCATGCCAAGTTTCATGATTTCCAGGCGAGTTTTGGATTTACAAGAATTTTAAAACTAAGTTTCTCAATGTTCTCGGCCGAGTCACGACGCCCAGATGTTTGAATTTCATTCCCATTTCTTTCATGGGACCTAGAAATTCACCCAAGGACACACATGTGATTTTTCAACCAACTTTGGTGCACCGAAACATGTGCTTGCAGTTCAAATTTGGATTATGCACATTAAATGTCCATAAACTCAATTAATGTATAAAAAAGGCCACACGAACCCGGAATTATTCCAAAATTTAACAGGGCACTCATATAGTTCTATGTTGCCTCTCTAAAGAAAATATGGGGGGAGGCAGCGTATATTGTTTCGCACACAAAGGTTACATGTTCCCTCTCGGAACCACGAGGCTTGTTGAGAGAATCTCCGGTTTTGCAAGAAGCTTATACCAAAACTCGTCCCAATTCAGCCAAGAATTATATACATATGAAAACAGGGTTTAGATTATCCCGAACATCTCGCCACCTAGACCAATGTACTCTGATTTGAATCAACATAAAATGAATACAAATATTTGAATTGGAGATCGTATGTTACATGTAGTTTATAGTGAAATATGATTACTGCTATATGCATGTTTTTTGTTATCAAGATAATATTTAAATGATTGTTTAACTTGACAACAATCATATTCAAATAAGGAAAATTGATTCATATTTAGTCCATATGGTAGATGACAATATATATGTTCATAGGGTGGATTAAAATGTTCATATATGATGGAAGATCAAAATGTAGGACTACATCCATTATAAACCGCAAGGTCACCTAACGATATATTCGAATTCAACATAACGTGGATTCAAAAATTGAAATTTGAGATCCTGGCATTTGTAATCATATAAAAAGGGACATGACTCTTTCTTTTGGTGGGAATTGTTTTGTTTTTTGTTGTTGTTGAGGGAAGTGCGAATCGATTTGGTACTGTACAGGGTAATCTTGTTCTCCCGATTTTTTTACATTTTTCATGTAGTTTTTTCAATGACATTTATAGCAATATAGTGAAAGGGGACATGACTCTCTTGTGTCTTGTATGAATTGTTTTTTTGTACTTGTCATCAAAATGGATAAAAAGGGATGTTTCTAGAATTAAAATACGTCTAGATACATTCCATTTTATTCATTTTGATGACAAGTATTTCCGGAGGAGGGAGTACACGTTAAATTTGTTCTGCCGAACAAGGAATCCGTGCCTTGTTATCCAGAAATTTTAAGCTCGAGTACCTTTTGTCTCATCTCCTTTGAAACTCCCGCCTTTCAACCCGCGCCATGCCTTGTTATCCCGAAATTTTGACGCACGCGAAAACTCCCTCCTCGTCCGAAATCGGTCCCGCAGCCCAGACACGCGAAATCCCCCTTCTACCCCTCAGCTGGAAATGTCGGCTCGATGTTGCGGTGTCAAAACCGGTGGGGGTATGCTGGTAACTTACCCTACATTTCGAACAAGCGCGTCTCTAAGCCATGGCTCCCCCTACCTTCCCCTTCGTCCCCCCATTTGTACACCGAGGCCGCCAAAACCCACGAAACCCCACGCTCCTCGGTCGGCCTGCTGACCGCCGCCCAGCCAGAGACTCTTCCCCGACAACGTCTTCCACCGCAACAGCTCGCCGTCCCTCATCCACCGCACCGGATGAGGATCTGTCATCGATCTCGTCATCCTGCCGGATCAGCCGCCCCATCCTCCACCTCCAAGGAGCTGCCCCGATGTTCGCCTCATCTATCACGCCACCTCCATCCCCACATCACCGTCTTGACCTGCCCCACCGGAATCGCAGCACCCTCACCAATTCCTCCGATGAAGCCGAGGCCAACTCGGCGCCACCAAGGAGGTTCTGCACTCACTGCTGCATTTTATCTTTTATTCGATCTCATGGGGTTGCCGGTGCTCGATACCGAGCAGCCATGGCGGGTCACTACAAAAAAATACACTTCCGTGATGATACGCGTTTGTCACAGTAGGTCATGTTTTCTGTCATGCATGTACATCCATGACAAATTTATGACAGAATCAAGATAGTCATACTTGTGCTGTCGTACAAGTGTTCCATGGCATTACCAAAATTATCATCATGAAAGTGTCCACTTCCATGACGATAAATCACGCGTCACAGAAGTGCTTTCGTCAAGGGTGACCGGCACGTGGCATCCATCGTAACAGAACACCGTTAAGCTATAGGATCCAGTTTTGGATCCAATAACCCGTTAACAGCCCCGACCAATGGGGATTTTCCACGTGTAAAATCATCATTGGCTGGAGGAAACACGTGTCGGCTCACTGTTGGGACATATGTCATCCACTCATTGGACCCAAAGCGCCTATGATACGTTGACACATCGCACGGCCCAACAGAGGCCCATATAGGTTAAAAGGTCGGCCCCGTCAAAGGCCCGCAGTACTTACTCAGGTACTAGTGGGTTAGCCCAATAACGGCCTACTTAATAAAGGCCCATTTATGGCCCGAAGCCAGATCTGGCCTGTTAATTATTCACCGAATATTTGGGCCCATTTACGGCCCGAAGCCAGATCTGGCCCGTTAATTGTTCGCCAAATATTTGGGCCCAATTATAGCCCAGTGACTTTCGGCCTGTTAGTGGCCCGATGTAGACATGGGCCCATTTCAGCCCGGTGTGACTTTCGCCCTGGGAATGGCCCGTGCTGCCCATGGGCCATATATGGTCCGACTAGACATCAGGCCCACTAACGGCCCGTGATAAAGGTGGCAACAGTTAAGCCCAACGTGACTTTGGGCCTGTTAAAGGCCTGTCGCATAATTTGGCCCTTTGATGTCTGTACTAAGCTTTCGGCCTCTTAAAGGCCCATGATATCAGTGGGCCAACTAAGGCCCGAGATATATTTCGGCCTAGTAACTGCCCATGATATAACTGGGCCCAAAAAGGCCCGGTCTACATTTTAGCCTGCTGAATGGCTCTCGCGTGCGCTGGCTCTGGCGACGCCCTGGTCGCCTCGGCGGTGCCGCCGCTGCCGCCCTCGCCCCTGGCCTCGCTCGTGGCCGGCCCGCCGGCACCGCCCTCGCCCGATTCCCCGGTGTCTTCTCTGGCTGTTCCTCCGCGCGAGTCCTGGGCGGATCTTGCCGAAGCTGTCGATGTGGCTGCGGGCCGCCCCATCACCTACCACGACCGCATCCCGCCCCGCGCTCCCGTCCGGTAGCCTCCATCCGTCCCTGCTGGCGGCCCGACTCCCAGGGGTGGGAGTTTGGCCTCCCGTGGGACCGATCAGCGCCACCGGCGGCCGTCGGGCGCGCTGCCGTCTCCTGGGTCGAAAGGGGACGCCTTGGGGTCTCGGGCCCCTCCCCGGCGGCGTCGTGCTGGCGGCTGGGGCGTCGCCGGCCGCACCGACCGTGGTGCTGCGCTCGACTCCTGGCGGTCCCCCGCGTTGGCGGCATCCGCCTCTGCTCCGGTCGGCCATTCGCCGGCGGTGGCGCTCGCGCTCTCGGGCATCCTTGTCCGGAGAGCCCCCTTTCGCCCGTTTATTTCCTCCTTCGGGGTGGCTCCCTCCCTGTCTCCGGCCGGCCGGCGTGCCGTGCCCTGGCCGCGCCGCCCCCGTCCTGCCCCGGCGACGACCTCCGCGGCGGCGCCTGGGGAAACCCTCATGCCCCGGTAGGTTGCCCCGGGCCGGTCGTTTCGAGCTGCGCTGCTGCTGGGCCTCCCTAGGGCCCAACCAGTCGGGCCTTCCCCCGGGCTGTCGGCTGCTGGTCCCCCAGGTGGGATGCGGGCCGCCGACCGCTGTGTGGGCCGGCCGTCCAGCCCGGCCGCACGTGGTGTGGCCCAGCAGCGCCCCCCGGCGCGGTCTGGCCCGTCCCGGCGCTCGATTTGGCCCCCAGTAGGGTTTCCCCGTGCCCCCCGTGCCTCGCCCCTCGCTCCCCATCCCGCTGCGACGCATGCCGCCTCCCTTGTCCCCTCCAGCCGCCGCGCCCCCTCGCCCCCCTTCCTCGCCGGCCATGCCACAAGACTAGGGAGATGCCAAGCCCCGCCCAAAGCGGCGTGTGGATGACCGCCGGGATCCTCCGCGCTCCTCCCCCGACGGCCTCCGGCGGGAGGCTGACCTCCGGAGCCAGCTCACCTCCCGCCCGGCTTGCCGTTCCCCTGCTCGCCACTCCCGCGACCCCCGCCGCTCCCCTCCCCGCCAATCACGCCACTCCCCGGTGCGGGATGACCGCCGTTCACACTCGCCAGCCCGCCGGGATCCGCCTCGGGAGGACTCTCGGGACCGGGCCAACTCGCCTGCCCGGCGCTCCCCTGCCCGAGACCGGTCACCGACTCGGCGCTCGCCAGCCTGTGATGGCCGTGGCTCCCGCCGGCCTTCCCCTCCGCGTCAAGCTCCTCCCGCCTCCGGGTCCACCGCCCCTGAGAACCGGCATTACCAGCCCCCGCGCGCCCAAGCCGCTTTTCCGCCATCTAACGGTGGCAACGGGAACCGTGGGCGCCCGGGCGCTAAGAAGAAGAAGAAGAAGGGGCTGCCTCGCCCTCCACCTGCCGCCTCCTCCGCCGCCGTGGTGACCCCGGCCTCGGGTGCCGTCGCCGCCCCCGAGGGTCCGCCGTGCTTCAACTGCGGCCTGCCCGGCCACTTCCAGGTGGCTTGCCCCAACCCACCGACCTGCTACCTCTGCAAGGAAGCCGCGCACCCTGCGGTTCTCTGTACAAAGCGCCCGGTCGCGGAGGATATCATGATGTACGGCCACGGCATCGAGGACATGGGCTTCTTCCACATTGAGGTGCCAGAGCTCCCGCCTCCCTCCCCCTCGCTCCTGGCCCTTGTGACGGTCGTGGGGGAGGGCGTCGCCACTCCGGAGCTGATCGAGGCTGAGCTCAAGCACTTCTGCCGATGCAAGTGGGATTGGCAGGTGACCTCCACCGCGCCCAACGCCTTCTAGGTGATCTTCCCCGACGCCCTGAGCATGGGCCTCTGCACCCGTAGAGACAGCATCACCTTGGCCCTCAACGGGATTATGGTGAACATCTCCGAGCCGAGGTGGGATCCCAAGGCCGTGGTGGTCCTCGACACTACTTGGCTCCTCATCGCCGGCCTCCTAGACGTGGCCCGGTCTGAGCGGGTCATTCGCAGTATGTCCATGATCCTAGGCAAGGTGGTGGTGGTCGACGAGCTCTCTCTACGCAACGGGGAGGAGGTCTGGGTCAAGGTGAAATGCCTGGACGCCTCCAAGCTCCAAACCACGCTTCGGGTCTTCTTCAACGACGACGGATACGACCTCACCAGCCCCGAGCCGCCGAACCACATCGGCCGCCCCTGCCTCTTCGCGACAGCCTCCAGGGGCGGGCCCGCGGATGCC